>NW_015176071.1:125615-126650 GCF_001447785.1 Gekko japonicus | reverse complement strand
ACTAGATGGACCCTCACTGGTCTGATCCAGCAGGCCTCTTCTGAGGTTCTTATCGGGGGAAGGCCTCGGCCTCTCTGCCCTGTTGTTGGCCCTCCAGAGGAACTGGTTGGCCACTGTGTGAGACAGGATGCTGGACTAGATGGACCACTGGGCTGATCCAGCAGGGCTCTTCTTAGGTTCTTATCGGAGAAGGCCTCGGCCTCTCTGCCCTGTTGTCGGCCCTCCAGAGGAACTGGTTGGCCTCTGTGTAAAACAGGATGCTGGACTATTGGTCTGGTCCAGCAGAGCTCTGCTTATGTTCTTATGGAGGCCTTGGCCTCTCTGCCCTGTTGTTGGACATCCTGAGGATCTGGTTGGCCGCTCTGTGAGACAGGATGCTGGACTAGATGGACTGTTGGTCTGATCCAGAAAGGCTCTTCTTATGTTCTTATTATAGGGATCAGTTCCCTTGCAGAAAATGGCTGCTTTGGAGGGTGGGCTCTATGGTATTATGCCCCACTGAGGTCCTTCCCGCCCTCTAACCCCGCCCTCTCCAGGCTCCCAAGCTGAAGTGGGCAACCCTTAGGTTAGTGACAGCCCTACAAATGAATTCCTTTTATAAAAACGCGAATGACGCTGTGCTCTCTCGGTCACCACCAGCTTTCGGGAACGCGAAGACCATTCGCAACGACAATTCCAGCCGGTTCGGTAAATACATCGACATCCACTTCAACAAGCGAGGCGCCATCGAGGGAGCCAAGATCGAGCAGTACCTGCTAGAGAAATCTCGTGTTTGTCGGCAGGTGAGGGTATTCAGGCGGCACAGAACCAGAGAGAAGCTCGTTCTTGACAGCAAACTCCGTCCTTTGTGGCAACCCAGTTTGGTGTCATGGTTAAGTGGGCGGACTCTAATCTGGGAGAACCGGGTTTGATTCCTCCACTCCTCCACTTGCAGCTGCTGGATGACCTTGGGCAAGCCATAGTTCTCTCAGAGCTGTTCTCTCAAGGGCAGTTCTGTCAGAGCTCTCTCAGCCCAGCCTACCTCAGAGGGTGTCT
>NW_015176071.1:119675-124934 GCF_001447785.1 Gekko japonicus | reverse complement strand
CTATGGTGACCCTGTAGGGTTGGCAGGGCAAGAGACATTCAGAGGTGGTTTCCCATTGCCTGCCTCTGCATAGCAACCCTGGACTTCCTTGGTGGTCTCCCATCCAAATAGTAACCAGGGCCGACCCTGCTTAGCTTCCGAGATCTGATGAGATCAGGCTAGCCTGGGCCATCCAAGAAAGGATCAAAGACTCACAGAGGTGCAGCACTGGCTTGCCAACCTCCAGGTGGCACCCGGAGATCTCCTGCTATTACAAATGACCTCCAAAAAGCCAAGCTCAGTTTCCCTGGAGGAAATTACTGCTTTGGAGGGTGGACTCTATGGCGTTATGCACCTTGCTGAGGCCCCTCCCCTGCCCAAAGCCCGCCCTCCCCAGGCTCCCCACTCCCCAAATCTCCAGGTTTTCCCCGACCCAGGGCTGGCCACTCTGGACCGCCGCAACAAAACTCTGCACCTTCTCACCATGTTGTTTTAACCGTGTGGATCACTCCTGGCCAGGGGTCATTTCGTAGAAAAAGAGGTGCAGGAGCTCATTAGCATAACTGATTAGCATAACTTATTTGCATATGCCACACCCCCTGACATCACCGGAAGTGTGTCAGAAGGCAACATCCACTGCTCAGGCTCCACTGGACTGTTTTGGATTGCTAGCTATTGGACGTGAGGGACGTGCAGATTTGCCCTCACAGAGGAGGGAGAGCTTGTACCTGAAGGTGGGTTGGGGGGGCCCTCTGCAATTTACCTGGCTGCTTTTTGCTCCTCGTGGCCCGACTGAGGGCTGCTGGGAGCAGGGGGCAGGGCTTGTTGCATGTGCCCGCCCCCTGGGCTCCTTACTGCCAGAGCTCTGCTCCTGTGCGCTCCTGCAGGAAATGACCCCTGCTCCTGGCCTACCTCACAGGGCTGCTGAGAAGATAAAATCAGATCTGGCTTTGCAAAGCAGTGCCCTGGTAGCCTAAAAGAACTTTACCCCCTCTTCTTCTCCTCCTCCTCCTCCTCCTCCAGGCCCACGACGAGAGGAACTACCACATATTTTACTGCATGTTGAAAGGGATGACGCCCGAACAGAAGAAGATGCTGGGACTTGGGAAGGCAGCGGACTACAACTACCTCTCTATGGTGAGCACGGCGGTTTTGAGGAAAAGCATGTTGTGAGTTAAGGTTAAAAGCTGGACATTTTTGCTAGCACTTTAGCTTAGTTGTTGTGGAGGCAAGAAGCCCATGTCTGTTGTCCGCAGGCGGACAGCCTTCTGAACTAGAAAACACCTCCGTGATATCTAGTTCTCTGTTTTTTTGTTACTGGTTTGGTAGTGGCTCAGTGGTAGAGCATCTGCTTGGCACACAGAAGGTCCCAGGTTCGATCCCCGGCATCTCCAGCAAAAAGGACCAGGTGGGAGGTATGAGAAAGACCTCTAACTGAGACCCTGGACAGCTGCTGCCAGTCTGAGTAGACAACACTGACCTTCATGGACCAGGGGTCTGATTCAGTCTAAGGCCACTTCACGTGTGTAAATTACAACCTGTACAGAGGGCAGGTATCGGAAAGCGTAGGTCTTCCTGGAGTGGTCCATGCTTTGCTCTTAGATGATCTGGGGAGGGTCTGTGGCACCTCTGGGCATAGTCTTTCGTTTAAGGTTCTCAGGCACAAGGGCCCCGTTTTCTGCTAGGGGCTGTGAAGAGCCTCTGCCGGTCCCCAGCTCGGTGCCCCTGGGAGCCATGGTGCCTGGTGACACCTGTCTTGGCGTCTGCCAAGTGTTTTCAGAAAGTGGGAGTGGCCAGGTGGGGCTCCTGCCCAGCAGGGCTTCTGAGAGGCCATTCTGAGAGATCTGATTGCCTGTGCAGGTTCAAATAACGTTTCAGCAGCAGCTGCCACCGTCATATTGGTTTTATCCTCTTTCCTCTTTTGCCCCCCCCCCCCTCACTCCTTTTGTCCCTTTGTATTTGGGCTTCCTCTATGTGCGTGTGTGGATACGTCTCTGCCTCCCATGAAGGACATTTTGTGGCTAGCTCCGCCTCCCACAGTGGCCATTTTGTGGAATGTGCTCAACACTGTGTGTCAGAATTTCAACGGCGCGTTACCTAGCCCTATACACAGGAAATAATGGAAATATATATCTAGAAATATATTGTGTTCTATTGATTATCTTACCAAGGGCTATTTTTGGGCAGGAACGCACAGGAACGGAGTTCCGGCTGGCTCCCAAGTTGGCCACGCCCAGCAGGAACTCATTAGCATAATAGGCCACACCCAACAGCAGAAACTCATTAGGACTGGCTACATTAGGGGCATGTGGCCTAAAATGCAAAGGAGTTCCTGCTACAAAAAAAGCCCTGGGTTTTGAGAACAAACAAGGTAAACAGAATAAGAAGCAAAAGGTGGGTGTGGCTGGAGGAGCACACTTCTGGTAACATGGGGGTGTGGCCTAATATGGCAATGAGCTGTGCTGTCAGGGGTGTGACCTAATATGCTAATGAGTTTTTTCTGTTGGGTGTGGCCTATTATGCTGATGAGTTCCTGCTGGGCTTTTTCTACAAAAAGAGCCCTGATCTTACCGTATTTTGACGTCATGTTATTTTTTCCATGTTTTACGTTCTTATATTATGTGATGTCCTTAAAGTGTGTTTTAACAAATGATGTTTTATGCTGCTCATTTCCCCTTTTCTCTCTTTTTGTTCCGTGCCCCTTTAAATGGTAATAATAATAAAAAAAGAATTTCAGAGGGGCCCACAGGTTCAAAAAAAAGTAGGGGACCCCTAGAGTAGAAAATACCGTACTGGGATGCCCTGTGGTCGGACTTGGTAAAAGGCAGCTTCGTGTATCCGTGTGGTTTTGTCCCGTGTCCCCCTCCCTAGGGTCACTGCATTACGTGCGACGGCAGAGACGATAGCAAGGAGTACTCCAACATCCGGGCAGCCATGAAAGTCCTCATGTTCACCGATACCGAGAACTGGGAGATCTGCAAGCTCTTGGCCGCCATCTTGCACATGGGGAACTTGCGGTATGAAGGTAGTGTGCACAGGAAATAGAGGCCCCTTGGCTCAGTGGGAGGAATAAGGCTTTATTCCAATTATTCCAATTAGCAGACCTGAGACTCACCTGATAAATGCATTCTGTGATCTTCAAATATAGCCAGTTTGGTGTCGTGGTTAAGTGTGCGGACTCTAATCTGGGAGAACCGGGTTTGATTCCCCACTCCTCCACTTGCACCTGGCTGGATGACCTTGGGTCAGTCACAAGCTCTGGCACAGCTGTCCTTGAAAAAGAGCAGTTTTGTCAAGAGCTCTCTCAGCCCCACCCACCTCACAGGGTGTCTGTTGTGGGGAGGGGAAGGGAGAGGAGTTTGTAAGCCGCTCTGAGACTCCGAGTGAAGGGCGGGGTATAAATCCAATCTCTTCTCTCCTCTTCTTCTTCTTCTCTTTTCCACCCATATTTTCCTTGCTTGTGTGTTCCTGTTGTTTGGGGAGGGTGGGAGTGGCCACCAAGAATACAGTGCATCACTGCCCCAGACATAAGAACGTAAGAGAGAAGCCAGTGTTGGATCAGGCCAATGGTCCATCCAGTCCAACACTCTGTATCACACAGTGGCCAAAAACACCAGGTGCCATCAGGAGGTCCAGCAGTGGGGCCAGGACACGAGAAGCCCTCCCACTGTTGCCCCCCCCAGCACCAAGAAGACAGAGCCCCAGACCAAGAGTTCCTATCTATACCTTGTGGCTAATAGCCATTGATGGATGGCTCTGCTCCATATGCTTATCCAATTCCTGCAGTCTCACACTCTCAGCCCAGCCTGCCTCACAGGGTTGTTGTGAGGATAAAATAGGAAAGGAATGTTAGCCGCCATCAGTTCCTTGGCGGAAAGCTGGGATAACAACGTACTAGAGAAATCCGACCAGATCGATAGGTCTTAAACACACTGGAGCCGGCGGTTTCTTTCTTAAGCCGGACGTTTCTGCAGCTGTCTTCTCTCTGATTCTACGTGCTACAGCTCGAACCTACGACAACCTGGACGCCTGTGAAGTTCTTCACTCGGCGTCTCTGATCACCGCAGCGTCGTTACTGGAGGTGAGGTGAATTTCTCTGTTTCTCGTTTTGTTGTTTATCCTTCGGGGTTCCTTTATACCGGTCATGTAGCATTCCCGCAACTCCGCTTATGATCCAAGAGAGAGGATCACCTTGAAATTAGGATCAGTGGCATCTGACCCCTCAGCTAAGATTAATCAAGGGGCTAAAAGTTGTTGTTGGGTTGGTTTACTACCACTGAACTGTCATACCATTGAACTGGCTCTTCAGCTTGGAAACGGAGATGAGCACCGCAACCCTAGAGTCGGATTCGACTGGCTTTCGAGCAAGGGAACCTTTACCTTTACCTTTACCTTTACATTATATACGCTTGGGGTCCCTATTGTTTGGTTCAACTTTCAAAAGTTGTTGTTGGGTTGGTTTACTACCACTGAACTGGGTTGGCTTACTACCGTTGAACTGTCATACCATTGAACTGTCATACCTATTCTTGTCATACTTAGTATTTATGAATCGTGACCATTGTATTTGAATTGTGACCACCAATTCTACTTTATTTATTGATGTAATGTTACCATGTTTCAATAGACTTGTGTCTACTGGCAACTTGTGAAATTTGTATATTTGTTGATGCTCTACCCTTGCATTTTTGTTTCTTTATACATTATATAAAAGGAGCTGCGGTGGCTCAGGTGGTTAAGACGCTGAACTGCAGGCTGTGGAAGGTCGGTAGTTCAGCCGTTCGAGACCCGAGTGTGCCGCATGACGGAGTGAGCTCCCGTCTCTAGTTCCAGCTCCTGCCAACCTAGCAGTTCGAAAGCAAGAAACTGCAAGTAGATAAATAGGGACCACTTCGGTTGGACGGTAACAGCATTCCGTGCACCTTGGTGTTTAGTCATGCCGGCCACATGACCACGGAAACGTCTCCGAACAGCGCTGGCTCTTCGGCTCTGAAACGGAGATGAGCACCGCAACCCTAGAGTCGGACTCAACTGGCTTTTGAGCAAGGGAACCTTTACCTTTACCTATACATTATATACACTTGGGGTCCCTATTGTTTGGTTCAACTTTCCTCCAGCATGATTGTCTTTCCCAGGGAGTCCTGACTTCTCTTGATGTGACCAAAGTACGATAGTTGATTGATCTTAGCTTCTAGGGAGAATTCACGATTGATTTGATCCAAGTGTTTGTTAAGAGCTGTTGAGTTGCTTTCGATATATCAGTCTGTGACCTCCAAAACA
>NW_015176071.1:111093-117797 GCF_001447785.1 Gekko japonicus | reverse complement strand
TGTGTCTACTGGCAACTTGTGAAATTTGTATATTTGTTGATGCTCTACCCTTGCATTTTTGTTTCTTTATACATTATATAAAAGGAGCTGCGGTGGCTCAGGTGGTTAAGACGCTGAACTGCAGGCTGTGGAAGGTCGGTAGTTCAGCCGTTCGAGACCCGAGTGTGCCGCATGACGGAGTGAGCTCCCGTCTCTAGTTCCAGCTCCTGCCAACCTAGCAGTTCGAAAGCAAGAAACTGCAAGTAGATAAATAGGGACCACTTCGGTTGGACGGTAACAGCATTCCGTGCACCTTGGTGTTTAGTCATGCCGGCCACATGACCACGGAAACGTCTCCGAACAGCGCTGGCTCTTCGGCTCTGAAACGGAGATGAGCACCGCAACCCTAGAGTCGGACTCAACTGGCTTTTGAGCAAGGGAACCTTTACCTTTACCTATACATTATATACACTTGGGGTCCCTATTGTTTGGTTCAACTTTCCTCCAGCATGATTGTCTTTCCCAGGGAGTCCTGACTTCTCTTGATGTGACCAAAGTACGATAGTTGATTGATCTTAGCTTCTAGGGAGAATTCACGATTGATTTGATCCAAGTGTTTGTTAAGAGCTGTTGAGTTGCTTTCGATATATCAGTCTGTGACCTCCAAAACACCCCATTGTTATCAGCCTTGCTCAGGTCTTGTGACCTGAGGGCCGTGGCTTCCTTGAGTCAATCCATCTTGTGTTGAGTCTCTCATCTTGTGTTGGCTTTTCCTCCTACCTTCACACTGTTGTTAAGTTTTAATTAAGTGCGCGGACTCTCATCTGGGAGAACCAGGTTTGATTCCCCACTCCTCCACTTGCACCAACTGGATGACCTTATATTCACAGAAGTTATAAACTCCTCTATATAATGCCCCGTACACATATTACTATTGTTAAAAATTATCTTAAAATAGAACAAAATCATACAACATATAACGATGCAATACAATAATTATTATGTGGTGAATATTAAGTAAGCCCCCCCTCTTTTCATGTTTTCTCACCTTTTCAAACACTTCATTTCAATATGGTAATTCATGTATAACATTTCAATAACTTCTCTCTTTCCTTCCCAGTAATTAAATGAAATATGAATAATAAGTGTTCCATTTACCCTGGAATTCTTTGATCAACTTCCAACCAATTTCTTATTGAAAAGGCAGGTCTTCAAACCCACCAGGAAGGCCTCGGTGGAAGCAGACGTTCTCAGCTCATGTGGACTGGAGTTCCAAAAGTTGAAGGCAAGCGGGGCTTCTTCTTCCTCTTCTTCCTCTTCTTCCTCTTCTTCCTCTTCTTCCTCCTCCTCCTCCTCCTCCTCCTCCTCCTCCTCTTCTTCTTCTTCTTCTTCTTCTTCTTCTTCTTCTTCTTCTTCTTCTTCTTCTTCTTCTTCTTCTTCTTCTTCTTCTTCTTCTTCTTCTTCTTGAAAACCATTGAATTTCTAGAGATTCCTAGAGGGGAAGGGAAAGGAGTTTGTAAGCCGCTCTGAGACACCTTTGGGTAGTGAAGGGCGGGGTATAAATCCAATCTCTTCTCTTCTCTTCTTAATTAATTGATGCCTGAACTGAGTCTAAACGTCTAACTACAGATCCTTCAGGGCAGGCCCATAGCCAGGGTTTTAAAAAAAATTGGGGAGGCTTTAAATAAGTCGGGGGCACCCTGCACACACCCCAAAACGAGCACCACAAATAAAAAATTGGAAGTTAGGGGGCCTGGGCTGGATGGGAAGTCGGGGGGCCTTGGCAGCAAGTCATTGGGCTGGGCCCCGAGGTGCCCCCCCCCCGGGGCTATGGGCCCGCTTCAGTTTAATTTGCAATCAGGGCAAAATGGAGGTAACCACCTTCTAGGGTTGCCAGCCTCCAGGTGGGGCCTGGGGATCTCCCGCTTTTACAACTGATCCCCAGCCGACAGAGATCAGCTCCCCTGGAGAAAATGGCTGCTTTGAAGGGTGGACTTTGTGGCATTGTACCATGCTGAGGCCCCTCCCCTCCCCAAACCACGCCCTCTCCTGGCTCCACCCCCAAAGTCTCCAGGTATTTTCCAACCCAGACTTGGCAACCCTACCACCTTCCCTTTTTTTTAAAGCATTCCCAACATCTTTTACTCAGCTATACTGCCTCTTGACAACTCTTGACTTAGTTGGCACAGCTCATAACTGTCAATGACCCTCTCCAGCCCGCCTCGCTAGGTAAATAAGTAGATCGACGGAGCGTGTGGGAACATCGTTACGACCGTCACCCGTCGAGGATGGGTCAGTCTGAAATTTCCGCTCGTGCACTTTATTTGAAAACTGTACCAGCACTTTAGGATAGCGATTTGTGTGTTTTAGGATTAACCGATCTGTTTTGGTTGATTAGATAACGATGAATTTTATGATGGGTTTTAATTGTGTTTTATACACTGTGTAAGCCGCCCCGAGCCTGCTTTGGTAGGAAGGGCGGGGTATAAATCGAATAAAATAAATACATAAATAAATAATAAATAGCTGCCCGTTGCCAGTCAGAACAGTTATCGGCCTGTGTTGTTTTTCTTCTTCACTGTGCATCCAGGTAGATCCTCAGGACGTGATGAACTGTCTCACCAGCCGGACAATTATCACGCGGGGGGAGACCGTTTCTACCCCCCTCAGCATGGAGCAGGCTCTGGACGTGAGGGACGCTTTTGTAAAGGTCAGGACTGGGTCACACTTGTGGCTCTGTTTCTCTTGTCCCCTTCTTCCTCGGTTATGGAATCATTAGAAGTAATAATTAATAATAATAATAATCATCATCATCATCATCGTACGGCAGTGTGTGTGTAGTATAGCCAGGAGATCCTAAGATTGTCCGGCAGCCAGAAGTTCTAGCTCTTTTAGCGTTATGTACCACTAAGGTACATAAGGAGCTGCGGTGGCTCAAGTGGTTAAGATGCTGAACTGCAGGCTGTGAAAGGTCAGTAGTTCAGCAGTTCGAGACCCAGGTGCCGCATGATGGAGTGAGCTCCCGTCTCTAGTTCCAGCTCCTGCCAACCTAGCAGTTCGAAAGCAAGAAATTGCAAGTAGATAAATAGGTACCACTTCGGTGGGAAGGTAACAGCGTTCCGTGCGCCTTGGTGTTTAGTCATGCCGGCCACATGACCACGGAAACGTCTTCGGATAGCGCTGGCTCTTCAGCTTCGAAACGGAGATGAGCACCGCAACCCTAGAGTCGGATTCGACTGGCTTTCGAGCAAGGGAACCTTTACCTTTACCACTAAGGTGGCGAGCTAGACTTTTTTCTTTTAAAGGCAAGAGATGTTTCAGAGGTGGTTTGCCATTGCCTGCCTCTACGTCATGCCCCTGGTATTCCTTGGAGGTCACCCATCTAAATACTAGCCATAGAACTTGTGCGGTGTGGTGATTAGATTTGGGAGTCCCCGGGTTCCAGTCCCCACTCTACCAATGGAAGCTTTCAGGGGGACCTTAAGCCAGTCCAATATTCTCAGCTTAATTTACCTCACAGGGTGGCTTTTGTGGAGATAAAATGGATGAGAGGAGAAGACCATCAGCCGGTTTTGGTACAGCGATTCTTAGGGCTACCTATTGTCACTTCCAGTGGTCCAGTGAGGGGGTAGGGTTGGAAAACTGGAGATTTTGGGATGGAGCCTGAGGTAGACAGCATCCTCAGTGGGGTACGATGCCACAGAGTCCACCCTCCAAAGCATCCATTTTCTCCAGGGAAACCGATCCCTGTAGTCCAGAGATGAGCTGTAATTCCTGAGGATCCCCAGGTCCCACCTGGAGGCTGGCATCCCTAAGTTGCCAACCCCCAATGTCCCCACCCCCCGACAGCCAGGCCTCCAACCCAAATTTCATCAGCTGGCCAGGTTCAGATAGGAAGAGGTGGTCCTTCGTATGCCTTAGTCTCCCAAGCCATCGAGGGCTTTATGTGTCAGAACCAGGACTTCAGAATTCGGCCTGGAAACAGACTAAAGGAAGGGAACTTCCTGATGAACCCTAAGCCTGGGTGAGGGTGGTGGGGAGAGAGATCTTTGTGATAAGAGGACACTTTGGCTGACCTGACTGACCATAAATGAGCCCTCGACAAGTTTTGGGCGCTACAATTTAAGAAGGATCTAGACAAGCTGAAACGTGTCCGGAGGAGGGCAACAAAGATGGTGAGGGGTCTGGAGACCAAGTCCTATGAGGAAAAGTTGAAGGAGCTGGGGATGTCTAGCCTGGAGAGGAGACGCCTGAGAGGTGATATGAGAACCATCTTCAGGTACTTGAAGGGCTGTCGTATAGAGGATGGTGCGGAGTTGTTTTCTGTTTTCGCAGAAGGTCGGACCAGAACCAACAGGTTGAAATTAAATCAGAAGAGTTTTCGGCTAAACATCTGGAAGAACTTCCCGAAAGTTAGAGCGGTTCCTCAGTGGGACAGGCTTCCTCGGGAGGTGGTGGGCTCTCCTTCTGGGGAGGTTTTCAAGCAGAGGCTAGATGGCCATCTGACAGCCATGCAGATTTTGTGAACTTGGGCAGATCATGAGAGGGAGGGCAGGAAGGGTTGCCTCAGTGCTTAGTTCTTGTGGCCCTTCCTTACACGCCCAGGAAATGCTGATCGCCACTCTGGGGTCAGGAACCAATTTTTCTCCAGGCCAGTTTGGCTGCAGTTCCTGAAGGGTTTTTATCATCTTCTCGGTGTGGAACAGGGGTCACTGGGGGTGTGTGTGGGGGAGGTATTTATGAATGTCCTGCATTGTTCAGGGGGTTGGACTAGATGACCCTGGAGATCCCTTCCAAGTTCCAACTCTATGATTCTATCATCTTTGTGTTTGTTGTTATTAAAATTTCACAACTACATTAAAAAAAATTATATGTTACTGCCTACTGCAAAGGATCCATGTAAGGAAAGATTCAGATTGATTGGTCCGATTAACTACCGCCAAACATACCAAATGGTTACTCTAGGCCAGGGAATATAATTTTCTTGGGAAAGTCCAGCTTCTAGATCTCACCAGGATCGTGATGAAGACCATTCTTTAGGGGGCAGACTAAAGTTGTATAAAATGGAAGATCTAAATGTGGAAACAAGAGAAAATACCAGAAATAGAAGATTGGATACAAAAAGTTCTGTTCATGGCAGAAATGGATAAAATAACAAGAAAATTAAACAACAAAGAAGACCAAGAATTTTTTGAAGAATGGGATGACTTCAAGATTTATCTAGAAAAAAATTGGGACATAAAAAGAAATTTACTTTGTTTAGATCAATATTAAGTATAAGATTGTTATCTTGGAATGTATAAGACTTTTGGACCACAGGGGAAACGCATTGCGGGAAGCCACAGGAGAGGAGGGAGGGAGATGGGAAACTGATTATAAGAAATTGTTTTTGAATATGTGAAATATATTAAGAAAATAAAAGTTTCTTGACCCCCCAAAAAAAAAAGCGGTATAAAACTCACCTCCACCCTTAACGTTTCCAGGGAATCTACGGAAGGCTTTTTGTGTGGATTGTGGACAAGATCAATGCGGCCATTTACAGGCCTCCTTCTCACGAGCACAAAAGCGTCAGGCGATCCATCGGGCTGCTCGATATCTTTGGCTTCGAGAACTTCGCAGTCAACAGGTAGAGATTTCACCACAGAGCATTTACGCCGCTCTACGAGACCTGGGGGGGGCAGTGTTCCCTCTAAGCTGAGTGAGTGTGAGCCAGCTCACAGTTTTTTTAGCCTCCGGCTCACACATTTTTGCCTTAGCTCAGGAAGGGATGGCTCCAGAGCAAACTAAATGATGCAGCGGCCCAATCACTTGTTCACAACTTTCATGCCAATGGCTCACAAAGTAGAATTTTTGTACTTGAGAGCCAGTTTGGTGTAGTGGTTAAGTGTGCGAACTCTAATCTGGGAGAACCGGGTTTGATTCCCCACTCCTCCACCTGCACCTGCTGATGTGACCTTGGGTCAGTCACAAGCTCTGGCACAGGTGTCCTTGAAAAAGAGCCCTTTGTGTCAGAGTTCTCTCAGCCCCACCCACCTCACAGGGTGTCTGTTGTGGGGAGGGGAAGGGAAAGGAGTTTGTAAGCCTCTCTGAGACTCCTTTGGGTAGTGAAGGGCGGGGTAGAAATCCAATCTCTTCTTCTACTTCTTTTACCTCACAGGGTGCCTGTTGTGGGGAGGGGGAGGGGAAGGAGTTTGTGAGCCGCTCTGAGACACCTTTGGGTAGTGAAGGGCAGGGTATAAACCCAATCTCTTCTTCTTCTTTTACCTCACAGGGTGTCTGTTGTGGGGAGGGGAAGGGGAAGGCGTTCTGAAGCCGCTCTGAGACTCCAAGTGAAGGGCGGGGTATAAATCCAATCTCTTCTTTTCTTCTTCTTCAAGACTTCACAGCTTAGAGGGAGCATTGGCGGGTGGGATATAGTTATGGGGGCTGGGTGTCAAGCCCCCATTGCCTTGGTGGGATGGAGAAGAAGAAGAGAAGAGATTGGATTTATACACCGCCCTTCACACTGAGTCTCAGAGCGACTTTCAAACTCCTTTCCCTTCACAACAGACAGCCTGTGAGGTGGGTGGGGCTGAGAGAGCTCTTGACCGAAACTGTTCTTTTTCAAGAACAGCTCTTATCAGAGCTACGACTGGCCCAAGGTCATCCAGCCAGGTGCAAGTGGAGGAGTGGGGAATCAAACCCGGTTCTTCCAGATTAGAGTCCGCGCACTTAACCACTACACC
>NW_015176071.1:110291-111020 GCF_001447785.1 Gekko japonicus | reverse complement strand
GCTAGCAATCCAAAACAGTCCAGTGGAGCCTGAGCGGTGGGTGTTGCCTTCCGACACACTTCTGGTGATGTCAGGGGGTGTGGCATATGCAAATAAGTTACGCTAATGAGTTATGCTAATGAGCTCCTGCACCTCTTTTTCTACGAAATGACCCCTGGATAGCACTATGTGTGATCCTCTTGATAGGTTTGCCAGCTCTGGGTTGGGAAATAGTTGGAGATTTTGGGGGGTGGGGCATGGGGAGGGTGGGGTTTGGGGAAGGGAGGGACCTCAGCAGATACAATGCCATAGAGTCCACCTTCCAAAGCAGCCATTTTCTTTAGGGGCACTGAACTCTGTTGCCAGGAAATCAAATATAATAGCAGCAGTTCTCCAGGCCTCACCTGGAGGTTGGCAATCGTATCCTTTTAGTAGTTTGAGGTTGCCGTTTCGACCTTCCAAAGCAGCCATTTTCTTTAGGGGCACTGAACTCTGTTGCCAGGAAATCAAATATAATAGCAGCAGTTCTCCAGGCCTCACCTGGAGGTTGGCAATCGTATCCTTTTAGTAGTTTGAGGTTGCCGTTTCGTGTGAACAGGGCAGTGAACTCTAGGGGAGGAACATGAGGTGGACATGGAGAGCCAGTTTGGTGTATTGGCTAAGAGCGCGGACTCTGATCGGGGAGAACTGGGTTTGATTCCCCACTCCTCCACGTGCAGCTGCTGATGTGACCTTGGGTCAGTCACCAGT
>NW_015176071.1:109331-109966 GCF_001447785.1 Gekko japonicus | reverse complement strand
TCTTCTTCTTCTTCTTCTTCTTCTTCTTCTTCTTCTTCTTCTTCTTCTTCTTCTTCTTCTTCTTCTTCTTCTTCTTCTTCTTCTTCTTCCCGACTGCCCTTGAGTGAACAGCTCAGAGAGAACTTGCGACTGACCCAAGGTCACACCAGCAGCTGCATATGGCGGAGTGGGGCATCAAACCCGGTTCTCCGAGATTAGAATCCGCGTTCTTAACCACTACACCAGACCAGCTCTCTGAAGACAGAGAGAGGCGTCCCATTCAAGGAGATAACACCTGTGCACCCTTAGAACGGTGTTGCGCCTCCTCTGTCCAGACATGCTGAGTCGCTCACTCCAACAAGAGCTTCCAGTGATTCCTAGTAAATCCAATCTCCCCCTCCCCTCCTCCTCCTCTCCTTCTTCTCCTTCTTCTTCTCCTTCTCCTTCTTCTTCTTCTTCTTGAAAACCAGAGGTCATTTCGGGGGGGATCGCAGTTCCCCCGGGTGAGGTATGGGGGCGGGGCACATGACGAAGCCCCGCCCCCTGCTTCCGGCCGCCCCCCTTCTGGCCCTCATTCAGCCAGGAGGAGGCAGGAGAAGAGGGAGGGTAAGTTGCTTCCTCCCTGCCTCTCCCCACCCCTGCCTGCCTGGGGCCAG
>NW_015176071.1:101688-109186 GCF_001447785.1 Gekko japonicus | reverse complement strand
AAGATAAATAGAGAGAGAGAGAGAGAGAGAGAGAGAGAGAGAGAGAGAGGATCCTAATCTAAAGAGTATTTTCCTTATCACAAATGGTCACCTTGTTTGGCATCTTGTGTGTGGGAGTATGAGGCCACTGTATCTACAGGAGAGACCTGCGGAGACATGTGACTCCATGGAAGGCCATGTGCAGTGTGTGAGAGGACAAAGCAAGAGAGAGGAGAGGTCAGAGGGCAGCTCCCAGGTTATGACAAAGAGAGGCATCCCATTCAAGGAGATAACACCTAAACACGCTTAGAGTGATGTAGCGCACCCCCAATGTCGAGGCATGCTGAGTCGCTCACTCCAACATCCCCCCCCCTTCTCCCCAGTTTCGAGCAGCTCTGCATCAACTTTGCCAACGAGAACCTGCAGCAGTTCTTCGTCCGCCACGTCTTCAAGCTGGAGCAGGAGGAATACAACCTGGAGAATATCAACTGGCAACACATCGAATTCACCGACAACCAAGACGCCCTGGACATGATCGCCATCAAGCCCATGAACATCATTTCGCTCATCGACGAGGAGAGCAAGTTCCCCAAGGTCAGCCACACTCCTCCCGCTGGGGCTTTAGTTAGGCCCGTAGCCAGGATTCTGTGGCTTGTGGGGCTGAGTTTTTTTTCTGGTGAGGCTGAAGTGCTCAGTGCAGAAAGAAAAGCCATTTAGCCAATAGGAAGCTGTTAGCAGGATGGATCTCTAAATTGCAAGCGGTCAACCGCTTTAGATGACAGTTCTCAGCTGCTGCAAGTTAATCACTTCTGCCAGCCTAAGCAACAATCCTGAGAACAAGCCAGCAGGTGGGGGTGATGGCTTCTGTAGTCAAGAAAGCTAACACTTGGGCAGAAAAACTCTCTTAAAGGACACCAGTTTCTTGAGACAGAGATAGAAGGGATCCTAGAGGTCACCTACTCCAACCCCCTTGGCCCAGTGTGGAAATTAGTCAACTACAGCATCCCACTATGCTTAAAAGAGCACATGCCTTTTTAAAAATGTTTTTAAAATATCGAAGAAAGCATTTACAGGAGAAATTCTTGTGGGGCTGTGCCTTTAAGAAAGGGGGCGGGGCCCTCAAAAGCCCCACTGCCGCTATGGGCCTGGGATATAGACAGTTGCAGCTAGAGTTGCCAACCTCCAGGTGGGGCCTGGAGATCTCCCAGAATTGCGACTGATCTCCAGCAGGTTCAGGGATCAGTTCCTCTTGAGAAAACTACTGCTTTGGAGGGTGGGAATGTCGCAACACGGAGTTGGCAACCCGTGTTGCAGCAGACCCGCCACAGATTCCAGCAGCATAAGCACTGTCACTTGGTTTGTGGTACCCCCTTTCTCACTGAGACAAAATAGAAAACCAGCGAAATAGGAACAATGTACTAAAAGCCAATGATGCAATAAAGACCAGAACAGAAAATTATAGAATGTGCTAGAAAACAGTATAATACATACAGAAAAGCCTGGATTACAGAAATAAACAATACAACAAAACCATAGGTAGGTAGGTAGGTAGGTAGGTAGGTAGGTAGATAATAATGATGATGATGATGATGATGATGAAGAAGATAGATAGATAGATAGATAGATAGATAGATAGATAGATAGATAGATAGATAGATAGATGACAGACAGACAGACAGACAGACAGATAGATGATAATAATGATGATGATAGATAGATAGATTGATGATGATGATAGATAGATAATGATAATGATGATAAATAATAGATAGAGATGATAATGACGAAGATGATGATAGATAGATGATGATATATAGATAGATGGATGGATGATAATGATGATAGTTAGATAGATGATAATGATAGATAGATAGATGATAGATAGATAGATAGATAGATAGATAGATAGATAGATAGATAGATAGATAGATAGATAACATAGATTACATAGACAGGGAGATAGATTTTGCACGTGAAGCTGCAGGTATTTCTTGTTTTTTCCCCTGTGGTGGAAAGTAAATGGGATAGAGCAGAACACGTGGAGGAGTCAGGACAATAGTGCACGTTAGCTGAACTACAGTAACCAAGCTGGGAATCGGATCCTTGGATTTCTCTGTTTCTCACCGCGGGCTTTACTATTTGCATGGGTGCAGGGAACGGACACCACCATGTTGAACAAGCTGAATTCCCAGCACAAGCTCAACAGCAACTACATCCCACCCAAAAACAACTACGACACCCAGTTCGGCATCAACCACTTTGCCGGCATCGTATACTACGAAACGAATGGTAAGCAGAAGTCTGCACCTGAGAGCCAACTTGGGGAGGGCGGGGCTAGTCTGTGCAGTCAGCGATCTCAGCTAAAAGCTCATGCCGGCAGGGTGACATCACACAGTATATCTTCTCCCTCTCCCTCACTTCGCTTTCGGGGGAAAATATCCCTTAGCGTTATGCTTCGGAGACAGCTTCGGCTAGGGTTGCCAGGCACCAGCCAATGGGAGTCTGGGGGTGGTGATGGCAGGGGTATGGGGGGCAGCCTTCAGCAGCAGCATGATGTCACTTCCTGGGGAAACCCGGAAACGATGCCACCCTTGTCTAGGAATTTGCAGAAACTCTGTGGTAAAGGTTTGGGGCAAAACTCTATGGTATTTTCACCTTCAAAACCATAGTTTGCCCAAAACCTAGCATGTCACCCCCAATGGCGAAAATGCAATGACGTCACTTCCAGATGACATCATCACGCTGGCGCCGTGGGAGGGGGCCTTTTGGGGGGGTGCCAGCAGGGGGGGCGCCAGCCCAAAAATCGGGAGACCCCCCGCCGTGACCGGGGGGTGGGGTGGGCTGGAGGCGGTTTTATTGAGGACTGCCTTAGATTAAAGCAGTCCCCCGTTGTGATTTTAAAATGTCGATTTGGTGTGTTTTTAATGTGATTCATTTTATGCAGTTCATTTATGCTGTAAGCCGCCTTGAGTTCCATGAGAAATAAAGGCGGATAATAAAAGTTTTAAATAAGTAAAGAATAAATAATATATAGTCTAATATAATATAACAGAGGAGAGCTGCGGTGGCTCAGAGGTTAAAATGCTGAGCTCCGGACTCAGGTCTGTAGGTCGGCAGTTCAAGACTTCAGTGCTGTGTGATGGAGTCAGCTCCCATCTCTGGCCCCAGCTCCTGCCAACCTAGCAGTTCGAAAGCCAGAAATTGCAAGTAGATAGATGGGTACTGCTTTGGTGGGAAGGTAACAGCATTCTGTGCGCCTCGGCGTCTAGTCATGCCGGCCACATGACCACAGAAAAACTCTTTGGACAGTGCTGGCTCTTCGGCTTTGAAACGGAGATGAGCACCGCCCCCTAAAGTTGGATTCGACTGGCTTTTGAGCAAGGGAAACCTTTACCTTTTACCTTTATACAGGGCTATTTTTGGGCAGGAACGCACAGGAACAGAGTTCCGGCTGGCTTCCAAGTTGGCCACGCCCTGCAGGAACGCATTAGCATAATAGGCCACACCCAACATCAGAAACTCATTGGGATTGGCTACATTAGGGGTGTGTGGCCTGTCATGCAAAGGAGTTCCTGCTACAAAAAAGCCCTGAGTTTGGACAACAAACAAGGTAAACAGAATAAGAAGCAAAAGGTGGGTGTGGCTGGATGAGCACACTTCTGGTAACATGGGGGTGTGGCCTAATATGCAAATGAGATGTTATTTCAGGGGTGTGGCCTAATATGTTAATGAGTTTCTTCTGTTGGGTGTGGCCTATTATGCTAATGAGTTCCTGCTGGGCTTTTTCTACAACAAAAGACCTGCCTTTATAATATAACCTATTTTATAATAAGAAGTAATCCCTGGTTCAAGTCATTGTCTTCTCCTCCTACAGGGTTTCTGGAGAAAAACAGGGACACGCTTCACGGGGACATCATCCAGCTAGTCCACTCTTCAAGAAACAAATTCATCAAGCAGATCTTCCAAGCCGATGTGGCCATGGTAGTAGATCTCTAGTAACGGGGCGCAGAGATTGGGCGGGTTGCCAGGCCGGGGAAAGGACACTGCAAAAGGAACCGTAAAAAAGGTGGTGCCTGGTGCAGAGAATCCAGAAGTATCCATGCACAATGTGGCTATCCAACGATAGCATCTTAGTTTTTAAAAGCAGTCACGCTTCTAGGGCCTTCTAGGAAAAGAAGGAGTTAAATCGGGGGCAGCAAGCGCCTGACGGGGCAAACCTGTTTTTCACAGCTTGGTACACCGGTTGACAAAGCTTCTTTACCTTTGCAAAATCCAGTTTCCTTTGAAGTTTTGATGCATGCGCTCTTGGCTTCTCCCCCCCCTCACCCCCTTCCCACCCCCACCCCCAAATGACCTCCCTCTACTGGAGGGAAACTTTTGGAGAGGGATCATTTGAGTCTTCCTTCTTCCTCCCCCTCTCCCCTCCCTATTTCCTTTCTTTGTGCTTTCACCTGCAAATTGATCTTGCAATCCACACCGAGTTGCATGCCTCCCTCTACTGGAGGGAAACTTCTGGGGAGGGAGCATTTGAGTCTTCTTCTTCCTCCCCCTCTCCCCTCCCCGTTTTGTTTCTTTGTGCTTTCACCTGCAAATTGATCTTGCAATCCACACCGAGTTGCATGAGACAGGTGTTGCTAGAAGCTGTGCTGCGTGAACCAATGGCCATGCATGGGGGGGCGTGCGGCTGTAATAAGAGACGGGGGACTCGGAGGAGGAGGTACCTGCGGGTATCTGCGCCCAAAGCAGGAAGCAGGAGGAGACCTGCCGGCGTTCATTGTGTTAAAATCAAAGGCTGTGCAGTGGAGGAAACTGACACTCTCTGAATCCTGACACTGTAGACGTGCTCCCAGGAGAGCCGCTGAGTTCTCGTGGTTAACCGTGTGCACGGAATCAGAAGAAAAGAGCCATGAGTCCAGTAGCACCTTACAGACTAACAACATTTGTGGCAGGGGAGGAGCTTTCTGAAGAAGTGAGCAGCGACTCAGGAAAGCTCCCCCCCTGCCACAAATTTTGTTAGTCTTTAAGGTGCTACTTGGCTCAGAGGTTCAGACGCTGAAGCTGCAGGCCGGAAGGTCCATAGTTCGGCAGTTCGAGACCCGAGTGCCGCGTGACGGAGTGAGCTCCCGTCTCTGGCCCCAGCTCCTGCCAACCTAGCTGTTCGAAAGCAAGAAATTGCAAGTAGATCAATAGGTACCGCTTCGGCGGGAAGGTGACAGCGTTCCGTGCGCCTCGGCGTCTAGGCATGCCGGCCACACGACCACGGAAACGTCTTCGGACAGCGCTGGCTCTTCGGCTCGGAAACGGGGATGAGCACCGCCCCCCTAGAGTCAGATTCGACTGGCTTTCGAGCAAGGGAAACCTTTACCTTTACTAAGGTGCTGCTGGACTCTTGTTCTTTTAGGCTTGCCAGTCCCCAGATCGGGGTGAGGGTTGCCCCGCCCCTAAGCCGCCACGTCCCCACACGACCAATGTTCCCTCTTAGCTGTAGAGTCCTGTGAGCAAAAATTCTACTTTGTGAGCTACCGGCATTAAAGTTGTGAGCAGGTGTTTTGGCTGCTGCATAAATTAGTGTGTTCTGGAGCCATCCTTCCTGAGCTGAGACAAAAATGTGTGAGCCGGAGGCTAAAAAACTGTGAGCTGACTCACACTAACTCAGCTTAGAGGGAACACTGCACACGACTTCCCTGATGTCATGACGTCACCCAGAAGTGACATCATCATGCCGGGGATGCTCTGGTTTAAGGGCAAAACTCTATGGCTCTTTTTGTAGCAGGAACTCCTTTGCATATTAGGCGACACACCCCCTAATGTAGCCAATCCTCCAAGAGCTTACAGTAGCCCCTGTAAGGAGAGCTCTGTAAGCTCTTGAACGATTGGCTACATTAGGGGTGTGTTGCCTAATATGCAAAGGAGTTCTGCTCAGCCATGTCCCCCAAAGCCTAAATGCAGGCAAAGGGCTCCTTATGCCCTTCCAGTGGAGACAAATGGCAATTTTCCCCCACTATCTGCTTGGGAATGAGCTGCTGAGGAAGGTGGGGGCTACAGAGCCCTTTGCCAGGCGTAGAGGAGGATATTCTGGGACTCCAGGTGGCCATCCTCTAGGTGGGACCTGGATTCTCCTGTGATCCCGATACATCTCCAATGTACGGAGATCAGCTCTCCTGGAGAAAATGGCAGGTTTCGGGGGGGGGTTTGTTGTTGTTAGAGTCAACGATACCACATCCTTGCTGAACACCCTCCCTAAACTCTGCCCTCTCCAGGCTGCGCCCCCAAATCTCCAGGAATTTCCAAGCCCAGCGTTGGCAACCCTAGTGGGGAAAGTCCATGTTCCCGGCCAGTCAAGCTCTTGCTCAAACATGGGTTCCAGTTGTTGTCAGGCAGGGATGTACAGGGATCCCCTCTGCTTGCTCCCTCTTAAAAAAAAAATAGGGGAGAAGACTGTGGCTCGGTGGTAGAGCCTCTGCTTGGCATGCCGGAGGTCCCAGGTTCAATCCCTGGCATCTCCAGGTAAAGGGACCAGGCAGCAGGGGATGTGAAAGACCTCCACCTGAGACCCTAGAGACCCATGGGGAGGGGCTGTTGCCCAGTGGTAGAGCATCTGCTTGGCACACAGAAGGTCCCAGGTTCAATCTCCGGCATCTCCAGGTAAAAGGACCAGGCAGCAGGGGATGTGAAAGACCTCCACCTGAGACCCTAGAGACCCATGGGGAGGGGCTGTTGCCCAGTGGTAGAGCATCTGCTTGGCACACAGAAGGTCCCAGGTTCAATCTCCGGCATCTCCAGGTAAAAGGACCAGGCAGCAGGGGATGTGAAAGACCTCCACCTGAGACCCTAGAGACCCATGGGGAGGGGCTGTTGCCCAGTGGTAGAGCATCTGCTTGGCACACAGAAGGTCCCAGGTTCAATCCCTACCTACAGGAGGCTTTTACCATAGAGTTCCTAGCAATTTCTAGAGACAGGGGTCATTTCCTGCAGGAGCGCACAGGAGTGGAGCTCCGGCAGTAAAGAGCCCAGGGGGCGGGCACATGCAACAAGCCCCACCCCCTGCTCCCAGCAGCCCTCAGTCAGAGCAAGAAGCAGCCAGGTAAGTTGCAGAGCTCCCCCTGCACCCCCCCAGTCCAAAACAGTCCAGTGGCACCTTTAAGACTAAGTTTTATTCAGGTACAAGCTCTCCCTCCTCTGCGAGGACAGATCTGCACGCCCCCCCCCCAATAGCTAGCAATCCAAAACTGTCCAGTGGAGCCTGAACGGTGGGTGTTTTCTCTCCACCCCCCAATAGCTAGCAATCCAAAACAGTCCAGTGGAGCCTGAGCGGTGGGTGCTGCCTTCTGACACACTTCCAGTGATATCAGGGAGTGTGGCATATGCAAATGAGTTATGCCAATAAGCTTCTACGAAATGACCCCTGCCTAGAGATACCCTTTGTCACTTGCTTTGGCCGAGTTTAAGCATGCAGAGGAACGGAGCACCAACTGTTCAAAGAAAATAACTTGGTTTATTAAAGAAGACATAAATTCTG
>NW_015176071.1:101410-101559 GCF_001447785.1 Gekko japonicus | reverse complement strand
GCTTCTGATCTTCCTCAAATAGGTGCATGATAGACCTTGTATGTTCCACCATTGCTCTCCTTGCCCACTTTTTAAAAACGCTTGACAGGCATCAAGAAAGGTGTCAGCAGTAGCGTTGCCAACACCCCAATAGGGGTGGGGTTTTCCCT
>NW_015176071.1:89477-99929 GCF_001447785.1 Gekko japonicus | reverse complement strand
GGGAAAGGAGTTTGTAAGCCGCTCTGAGACACCTTTGGGTAGTGAAGGGCGGGGTATAAATCCAATCTCTTCTTCTTCTTTTACCTCATAGGGTGTCTGTTGTGGGGAGGGGAAGGGAAAGGAGATTGTAAGCCGCTCTGAGACTCCTTTGGGTAGTGAAGGGCGGGGTATAAATCCAATCCTTTGTTTCTTTCCTACCTCACAGAGTGTCTGTTGTGGGGAGGGGAGGGGAAGGGAAAGGAGTTTGTAAGCCGCTCTGAGACTCCTTTGGGGAGAGAAGGGCGGAGTATAAATCCAATCTCTTCTCTTCTTCTTCTTCTGTTCAAACTAGAAGGAGTTCCTGCTGGGTTTGAACACTGTCAGTGTCAGGGACAGAGCGAGACTAACTCCCATGGTTTGGGAATTTCTTTTGAAAACAAGTCGCTTAAAAAAAGAAGAAGAATGCTGTCTCGAGGGCTTTTTTTTGTCAGGAGACCAGCTGCAAATCAGGCCGAGGGAACCAAACGGCCAAAGTCCAAGCTGAGCTTAGCAAGCAGTCGAGACTGGGGGCGGGAGGGGGGGGAAGGCTGGTCTGATTTTGCCCTGGATCGTTTCTGGAGCTGTCCGGTTGCCAGTGTTGGAAGCGGGTCTACTTCCAGGTACTTTAGTGGGGAGGGGTTGGGTTGCCAAGTCTCTTCCTTGCACCGTCGGGAGAGGGATTTGGGGGGCGTTCCAGGGGTGGGTGGGGATGTCGCATGATCCACTGACGTCACCTGGAAGTGACATCAACGCATCGGGGGCGACACTTCTTTCTGGGCGAAACTCTGTGGTAAAAAATGGACTCAAACCATAGAGTTTTGCCCCAAAAGCAGAGCATCGCCCCCCTCCCCACGTCACCAACGCACTGACATCACTTCCAGGTGACTTAAGCGTATTGCACACAGCGTTGGGTTGAAGGGAATTTCCTCCCACTGGCCAGTGGGCTGGCAGCGGGCCAGACCCTGTGAAAGTGGGGAATCCCCCACCCCCACCTGGGGAACAGTATCCTTTTGGGGGGACCACTGCTTCCAGCAGGGTTGCCAACCTGTAGGCAGGGCCTGGAGATCCTCCAAAATTAGAGCTGATCTCCAGACCCCCTGGAAAAAAATGGCTGCTTTGGAGGGCAAACTCTGTGGCGTTGTATGCCGTCCTCCCCAAGCGCCACCCCCAAATTTCCAGGGATTTCCCACCTCAGAGTTGGCAACCCTAGCTTGGACCCACATCCCTGCCCCCTAGAAATATGCTATACTCTGGTGTCCCCTGAGGTACCCAAAAGGCCTTTCAAGAAGCAGTTTATCCAAGAATTCGGGACAAGGAGAAGGCTGAAGGAAGCACCAGAAACGGTTGCTTAGCAACCCTTCAGTGTGTTCTGAGATAGGTTTCAGGCCTCTGGTGGTGAGAATGACTCTAGTAGTGGTCGGAGTTGTGAAGGTGGGGAAGACTATCCAGGGGGCCTTTTCCCATGTGCTCCACCTGCTTTTATTTTGCCTCTTGTGGGGGTTGTCTTGTTAAAACGTTTTCTCAAACGGGCCCAGAGATGCAGTGTGTGGAAATCCAGTCTCTTTTAGGGATGCCATCTCCAGCCTGGGACATTCCTGGAGATCTGGAGGGGGGTGCCTATGAAGGGGGAAATATGAGAAGGGATTTCACCTGGAATCTATGGTATACCATAGAGTTTGCCCTCCGAAGCTGCCGTTTTCTCCAGGGGAACTGATCTCTATAGTCTGGAGGTCCGTTGTAGTTCCAGAATTCCAGGCCCCACCTGGAGGTTGGGAACCCTGCAGTCTTTGTTGGGGTCTCCAGAAATTAACAACACAAACCTAAACCTAAATAGATGTGCATGGACAGGAAGACACCGCATAGCACACCCCTAACATCATTTTCCTTTGTGAAATGCTGGTGGTGTGTTACCCATAATAGAACTTCTGGCCTTTTCCACCTCAGCCAATCATAACACCAGCACCGCAACCCTAGAGTCAGATTCGACTCCTGGGATTATAAGTGATATTCAGGCAACAGAGATCAGTTCAGCTAGAGAAAATGGCCACTATGGAAGGTGGACTCTATGGCTTTATCCCCATTAATAAATAATAATAATTGTATGGCGTAGCCAGGAGTTCCTGGAGGAATGTTGGCTGCCGAAGCTGTAGCTCTTTTTTGGCCCCACTAGGGGGCGAGCTATGCTTATTTTTTTAGGCTGAGAGTGCTATAACTTGCCCAAGGTCACCCAGCTAGCTTATAGTGGGGAATAAAACCCGGTTCTCCAGATTAGAGTCCACCACTCTTAACCACCACACCAAACTGGCTCTCCCCAAACCCCACCCTCCTCAGGCTCCACCCCCACATTTTCCCATCCCAGAGCTGACAGCCCTATACATGTGCCATACCTGTGAGCTTCACATCTGTTTAGTGGGATGAGTCAAGTTTGATGGTCAAACTGGCACTCACCAGCAAACAAGGAATTTGTGGACTGATTGAAATCTGAATCTCACAGAAGCTGCCCCCTGCAGTAAGCTTTTCTTAAGCTCGGCACATGGATTTCAGCCTGTCTCTACAAACTCCCTCCTCGATGGTTTATTTGCTAATTTATTCAAAAGTTCTCTATCCTGTCTTTAGGTCAGAGCTTCCAAAATGGGGAACATGTGAAGCAAGTGAGGTGAAAATCTCAGTCAAGCTCAGTAGCAAAACATCGGTTTAAAATATATATATTGTTTGACGATCATCTGTAGGATCAAACTCGGGCAAGAGAGAGAAGGAAAAGGGATATTCCCTGTTAGGTAGCAAAATCTGAGATAGATCCAATGCGCCCGCAGACAACTCTACCAAAAATTTGAGCAGGTAGAAATCCCTTGAAACCTGCCACCTGAAATTCTACAGGTAGAGCACTTGGTGTAATGCTGGCGGGAAGGAAGTGCCACGGCCCAGGGGCCAGTACAGGGAAGGCCCTGCTCCGCAGTCTTCTAGCGCAGCCCTTTGCATGGCAAAACTGCACGGCAGCCCTCGTGCAATTTGGATTGACAGCCGCCGCAAAGCAAAGCTGCCTTGTTTTGCGCCCATTTGGCCTGAGCGGTCGCTCAGAAGTCCCGTCTTGGTCGTTCTTCCTTTTCAACTGTATCTGTTCTCTGTCTCTCTGTTTGTTTTTTTGCCTTTTCCTCCCCTGTAGTTTCTCTGTGGCTATGCGTCCAGTGCTTTCGGCCCGTCAGCTGCATTCACTCTGAAGGTAAAAATGAAGCCAAGAGTTCCCTTCTGTTGTATGTCCGTCCCCGTCCCCACCCTAGTCTGTTTAGTGTTACGCTTCTGCTGGTTTTTCCTTGTCCTTATGTCATTTGCCTTGGGTTCATCCAAAAAGGATGGGGCCATCATACAAATACAGAGAGGGCTTCTCAAAGCAACCAGATGTCCACCAGAGGTTTGCTTTGAAGAAGTTCTGTTGAGAACGGGGCAGAAAAGGGCTCCCGACATGATCAAGGAGTTGGAGTAACTTTCCTTTAAAAGGGAGGATAAATGTTGGAGAGTGTTGGTTTAGGATAGGGGTCCCCATCATGGCGCCCACAGGCTCCATGGCATTCGCCAACATCTTCCTTGGTGCCCTCCAGGTGTTTTTACAAGGTGGGCGGGCCAAATGGGTTTTTGCCCAACAGGGCTTCCGATTAACAAATTCTGAGTCCAGCGGCACCTTTAAGACCAACAAAAGTCTGTCCAAGGTGTGAGCTTTCGTATGCACGCACACTTCCTCAGATACTTTGAAATGGAAGTTAACGGTTCATATATATAGGTAGATGCCTCTACGTAGGTGTACGGCAAATCAGCATACAACTTAATGAAGACGAGGGATGGGCACAAACCCCCAAACAAGCCCTGGTTCGAGTACGAACCAAGCCGGTTTCTGGTTCGCGAACCAGGGGTTCGAAAGAACCTGTCTCCCACCATCTGCCCACGAACCTCCAAGATTTTCGTGGAGGTTCGTGAGGTTCGTGGGCTCCAAAGGCATTTAAATGCCTTCAGAGCTTCCTTCTGGGTCTGGTGGGTCACCCAGAAGTGAGCTTCAAGGCACTTAAACACCTTCGGCCAGCCCAACTGAGCTCCAAGAGTGCATGCACACGGAAGCTGAATACCTCGAATAAAACTTTGTTGATCTTAAAGGTGCCCCTGGACTCAGTCTTTGCTCTTCTGCTGCAGACCAACATGGCGACTCACCTGAATCTGTCTTGTTCTCACAGTCTGTGGGCCCAGCGGGATTGTTGCTGAATCAGCGAGTGTCCAAAAAATCAGGGGCGCCGTCATGGGTTTTGCCTGTGGAAATGGTCACTGCCACTGTCACCCCACAGTCCTATTAATCTTGGAAGGACAGGTGGCAGAAGATCGATGCTTGCCTCCTGTCCCCCCACCCAATATTGTCTTCTGTCCCCCCCCAATATCAACGCCAGATGAATTATATTTTTTTTTCCCAGCAGGCCATGGCAGATTACCACACAACACACCCGTACACAATGCCCTGACATGACTCCAACTGGGACCCTGTATTCCTGAGATCTAGTGTTTAAAGGCTCTAGTATTAATACCAGATGGCCACAGTGGATTACCCCCGCCCCATCCCCGCACTGCCCTGATGCAAATCGAGGCCCCGTGTGACTGGAATTTAGCTTTTCAGGGCTCTGGAAGATCTGTGGTACTGTACTCGTCTCATCTAGCTAATTCATCCCTTGTATGGGGCAAGGAATAGGAGCTGCGGTGGCTCAAGTGGTTAAGACGCTGAACTGCAGGCTGTGGAAGGTCGGTAGTTCAGCCGTTTGAGACCCGAGTGTGCCGCATGACGGAGCTCCCGTCTCTAGTTCCAGCTCCTGCCAACCTAGCAGTTCGAAAGCAAGAAATTGCAAGTAGATAAATAGGTACCACTTCAGTGGGAAGGTAACAGCATTCCGTGCGCCTTGGTGTTTAGTCATGCCGGCCACATGACCACGGAAACATCTTCGGACAGCGCTGGCTCTTCGGCTTTGAAACGGAGATGAGCACTGCAACCCTAGAGTCGGACTCGACTGGCTTTTGAGCAAGGGAACCTTTACCTTTATGGGGCAAGGAGACCATTATCATGACTGAAGCCTAATTGGAATTTGCCAAACTTTCTGGTGAAGTTTCTTTGTTACTGCTGATATGAGTTAAAGAGGTTAGGGCTCTTTAGCTCGGAGAACAACGACGGAGGGGTGACATGATAGAGGTTTACAGAATTATTCCTGGGATAGAGAAGGTAAAGAAAGAAGTCCTTTTCTCCCTTTCTCACAACACAAGAACTCATGGGCACTCCATGAAATTGCTGAGCAGTCAGGCAACGGTTAGAACGGATAAAAGGAAGTCCTTCTTCACCCAAAGAGGAATTAACACAGGGGAATCCACTGTTGCAGGACGTGGTGGTGGCTACAAGCACCGACAGCTTCAAGAGGGGATTGGATAAACATATTGAACAGAGATCCCCAAGTGGCTCTTAGCCACGAGGTATAGATGGAAGACTATCTGGGGCCGTGATGCTCTGTCTTCTTCGTGCTTTGGGGGGGCACACTGGGAGGGCTTCTGGAGTTCTGGCCCTGCTGGTGAACCTCCTGATGGCACCTGGGTTTGGGCCACTGTGTGACACAGAGTGTTGGTCTGGATGGGCCATTGGCCTGGTCCAACACTGGCTTCTCTTATGTTCTTATGTCTGGAGCAGTGATGCTCTGTCTCCTTGGTGCTTGGGAGGCCACAGTGGGAGGGCTTCTGGAGTTCTGGCCCCACTGGTGGACCTCCTGGTGGCACCTGGGTTTTAGCCCCTGTGTGACACAGAGAGTTGGACTGGGTGAGCCGTTGGCCTGATCCAACATGGCTTCTCTTATGTTCCTATGTCTGGGACAGTGATGCTCTGTCTTCTTGGTGCTTGGGGTGGCCACACCAGGAGGGCTTGTGAAGTTCTGGCCCTGCTGGTGGACCAACCGATGGCCCCTGGGTTTTGGCCACTACGTGACACAGAGAGTTGGATCCAATATGGCTTCTCTTGTGTTCTTAAGAGTCCGCTCTTCTTCATCCCCTTGGTTGGTCTGTCTGTCTGTCTCTTTGCTCCCGTCTCTCGTCCGTCTCCCTCTTCACTCTCTGGTTCCTCTGCCCCTCTCTTTCATCAACCGATGTCCGCCTCTCGTGGACTTCCCCTCCTCTGCTCCTCCCCTCACTTGGCCCACATTCCGTTCTCTTCCAGCAGCAAATTTTTGTATAGGCTGCTTGTTCGTTTCAAAGGACGAAAGCACTGGAATCGGCTTGGGGATTTGCTTTGTCCATTCAATAAATAATTTTTTAAAAAAGGACCGTCACAGGTGAGAAGATCGCATTGAAGGCCACGTGTCCAGAGCAGACCTCTGATCACCGTGAAATATGGCCGGAATCAGATTTTGGGTAATGTCCCGGATGACAAGATAGGAGGCACAGAAGCAGGGTGGCTAGAAACACCAGATACTGGGGACTGGCAACAAAGACCGTAGTTTCCTGGTCATTGGAGCCCATACGGGCCACTTTTGACAGCAGGATGCCGGACTAGATGAACCTGGTCTAATCCGGCAGGGTAATTCTTATGACTCAGAAGAAGGGAATTCCATAACTGTTCCGTGTATATGGATGTAGGGCACAGATGGCATAGTCAAGGTGCCGCTACTAGCACGAGGAGCAAAAAACTCTATGGTAACCATAGAGTGTCCCCCCCCCCGAATTATAGAGCATCGCCATGCGATGCCTCTGGTGTGATGATGTCACTTCCAGTGATGTCATCCTGTTGGCGGCATCCCCGCAGGACACTGCCATTTGGGGGTGGGGCTTCCCCTGCCGGCGGCTGGTGACAGATTGGGCCCCTCGAAATCGGGGGATCCCCTGCCCCGACTGGGGGGGGGGGTTTGACAACCCTAGGGGTAGAGCATCTGCTTCCCAATGCAGAAGGTCTCCGGTTCAGTCCCTGGCAATGCCAGTATGAAGGATTGTAGACTTTGACAGGGTTCAATAACGACACCGTACACAAAGATTTCTTGAAGCTGCAGATCAGCTCTGTCTCTCTGTCTCTCTGCCTCTCTCTGTACCAAACTCTGAACTGACAGGCTCACAGCAGCGTCTTTATTAGCAGAACAAGCAGGTTCACCCAAGGCACAGTGAAAAACGTTACAGTTAGAGCCTCTATGCTCAAATCACACTATGTTCTTCTCACAGGCAAGATTATCTTTGAATGTTGCAAAGCTTGTGTCTTCAGTAATTCATTGTGCTCTTAGAGTAATTTAGCAGTATCATGCAGAATCAGAAAGACCTTGTGCTTTTGGCCAAGCCAATCTCCCGGTGAGAGTGTCCCGGTGGTAACCTGAACTTTGACCTGGGCATGCCTCGCAGGATTTTGTTCAGACCCCACAAAGGATCAGGTGCAAAGTGTTGTAAAAGGCCTTGATCTGAGACCCTGGAGTGGCTCTGCCAGTTAGAGTAGATAGTATTGGTCACGATTAGGGGGTGAGGACGTTCAGGTACACCCGTGCTGAAATTATACCCAAAACGAGCTGTTTCAGGTCAACTCGGGGGACACCCGAAACGACTCTGGAAATTCCGTACATAATGAAAATTTACCTGCTGGGATTTCGGGAGTGTTTTGGGATCTGGGGATGTACAGAACCGGGGAGGGTAAGAAGCCAGCCCAAGAACCGGGGAAGACAGGCAAGGACTGACAGTTAACGGTCAGATGGAACCAGTCTGTGCCCATGGAAAAAGGAAAAGACCACACTGGCCCTGAATTTTACCATGCCGACATTGCTCCCGCTGGAGTGTTTCCTTTCCACCGCCTCTGGCATCAGAGATAGCAGAACCCCCGTAGCCAGAAAATGGGGGGTGGGCTGATGGGCCCCTGGGTTACTTCACGGCTCGGCTGTCACAGCACCCATTCCCCCCCCAAAAAATATTGACAATTGAATGCCATTAGATTAATACAACTGTATAGCCATACGCATACCCGGTTTTCTGAATTCCCAGCTCTCATTAACAACAACAAAAAGGTAAGTCTCTAGTTGATGACTGCTAACCTCCAGGAGGTATACAATGCAACAAGAGGACCACGGTGTATATAGGTTAATAGACAAAACTACAGCACCGTGTATATCATTACTTATACAGTATACATTCTTATAACACTACTTACAATCAGAGTTCGAGACCCGAGTGTGGCATGACGGAATGAGCTCCCGCCTCTGGCCCCAGCTCCTGCCAACCTAGCAGTTCAAAAGCAAGAAATTGCAAGTAGATGAATAGGTACCGCTTCGGTGGGAAGGGAACAGGGTTCCGTGCGCCTCGGCGTTTAATCATGCCGGCCACATGACCACGGAGAAATCTTTGGACAGCCCTGGCTCTTCAGCTTGGAAACGGAGATGAGCACCGCCCCCTAGAGTTGGATTCGACTAGCTCTCGAGCAAGGGAAACCTTTTATTATAATACTCTTTAGAATGTAAAGTAAATATAATGCAAAACATATCAAAATGATATCAAATGTACAACAGTGCCCGCCAGGGGTATTAATAGATACATCAAATGTACAGTAACGGTCAACAGAGCTACTAACAAAAAAACTGTAAGGTTGACGATGAGAACTGGTGTAGCCCCATTTCTAAAGCCTTCACCAGGTCTTACAGAGCGAAATGTAGAATTCTATTGTTGTTTCTTCAGATCTAATTGAGTACAGTGTACCATTTCTTATTTCCAATTAGTTGGTACCTTGCACTGTTCTATATCATATTCAAGTATTTTCATCAGCTATGGCTCTCAGTTAATAGAGGGAATCGCCCATCATAGTTTTTGCCCATGTGGCGGCAGCCTAACAAAATGGCACAGCTGGAGTGATTATATGGACTTTACATTCTAAAGAGTGTTATGCTGAAATACCTAATATTAGTGGTTGTAAATAGTTATAAGCAGGGGTCATTTCTGGCAGGAGCGCACAGGAGTGGAGCTCCAGCAGTAAAGAGCCCAGGGGGCGGGCACATACAACAAGCTTCACCCCCTGCTCCCAGCAGCCCTCAGTCAGAGCAAGAAGCAGCCTGGTAAATTGCAGAGCCCCCCCCCCCGGGTCCAAAAGAGTCCAGTGGCACCTTTAAGGCCAAGTTTTATTCAGGTACAAGCTCTCCCTGCTCTGCAAGGACAGATCTGCACGTTTCCCCCCCCCCCCCAATTTCAGGGGTCATTTCCTGCAGGAGTGCACAGGAGCAGAGCTCCGGCAGTAAAGAGCCCAGGGGGTGGGCACATGCAACAAGCCCCGCCCCTGCTCCCAGCAGCCCTGGGCCACAAGGAGCAAGAAGCAGCCAGAGCCTGAGCGGTGGGTGTTGCCTTCTGACACACTTCCGGTGATGTCAGGGGGTGTGGCATATGCAAATAAGTTATGCTAATGAGTTATGCTAATGAGCTCCTGCACCTCTTTTTCTACGAAACGACCCCTGGTTATAAGAATTCATACTGTATATGTAATTACGTACACGGTCCTGCAGTTTTGTCTATTAACCTCCAGGTGGCGGCTGGAGATCTCCCGGGATCACAACCCATCTCCAGGCGACAGAGATCAGTTCGCCTGGATAAAATGGCCGCTTTGGAAGGCGGACTCTATGGCATTACACCAGGTTGAAGTCCCTCCCCTCCCTAAACCCCGCCCTCCTCAGCCCCCACCCCCAATCTCCAGGTATTTCCCAACCTAAAGCCGTCAACAACTCTCTAGCTCCTTCCCGTGGGGAGGAAGTGGGTATCAGTACTGGGGAAATGACCTGGAGGGTAAGGGTTGTACTCCCCAGCACCGTATCTCCTGTCTTAATTCCCTTCTCCATGGCTTTTTTTCCCAAAAAAAGGAGGCCACATCATGGTCAATGCCCCCTCTAAGCTGTGGAGTCCTGTGAGCAAAAATTCTACTTTGTGAGCTGCTGGCATTAAAGTTTGTGAGGGAGCGATTTGGCTCCTGCATCAATGAGTTTGCTCTGGAGCCCCGTCCTTCCTGAGCAAAGTCAAAAATGTGTGAGCCGGAGGCTAAAAAACTGTGAGCTAGCTCACACTCACTCCGCTCAGAGGGAGCACTGATCACGGTTCCCCCAGCTATGCTGTGGCTCACCCGAAATCCCTGCAAACTTGTCTTACCCAACGGGCATCATAGAACCAACCTGTGCTGTGTTTGTGTTTGCCTGCAATGCTCCCTCTAAGCTTCTCAGATGTTTCCGTTTGATCGTGCCCATTTAATCCGCCCGGCAGTCATGCCTCTCCTTAGGCAAATTTCCCGTGTGACCGGGACCTAAATTAGTTTGCTCTGGAGCCATCCTTCCTGAGCTAAGGCAAAAATGTATGCGCCGGAGGCTAAAAAAACCTGTGAGCTAGCTCACACTCACTCAGCTTAGAGGGAACACTGCTTGTCTGCCCCTCTTCTAT
>NW_015176071.1:85190-85328 GCF_001447785.1 Gekko japonicus | reverse complement strand
GTCTGATAGGGATGCCAGCCTCCAGGTGGGACCTGGGGACCCCTCTGAATGACAGCTCACCACCAGACTACAGAGATCAGTTCCCCTGGGCAAAATGGCTGCTTTGGAGGGTGGACCCTGTGGCCTTGTACTCCCCCG
>NW_015176071.1:72066-84702 GCF_001447785.1 Gekko japonicus | reverse complement strand
AGAGAGAGAGAAAGAAAGAAAGAAAGAAAGAAAGAAAGAAAGAAAGAAAGAAAGAAAGAAAGAAAGAAAGAAAGAAAGAAAGAAAGAAAGAAGAGATTGGATTTATACCCCACCCTTCACTATCCGAAGGAGTCTCAGAGCGGTTTACAAACTCCTTTCCCTTCCCCTCCCCACAACAGACACCCTGTGAGGTAAAAGAAGAAGAAGAGATTGGATTTATACCCCGCCCTTCACTACCCAAGGGACTCTCAGAGCGGCTTACAAACTCCTTTCCCTTCCCCTCCCCACAACAGACAACCTGTGAGGTAAAAGAAGAAGAAGTCTCGACTGCTTGCTAAGCTCAGCTTGGACTTTGGCCGTTTGGTTCCCTCGGCCTGATTTGCAGCTGGTCTCCTGACAAAAAAAAGCCCTCGAGACAGCATTCTTCTTCTTTTTTTAAGCGACTTGTTTTCAAAAGAAATTCCCAAACCATGGGAGTTAGTCTCGCTCTGTCCCTGACACTGACAGTGTTCAAACCCAGCAGGAACTCCTTCTAGTTTGAACAGAAGAAGAAGAAGAGAAGAGATTGGATTTATACTCCGCCCTTCTCTCCCCAAAGGAGTCTCAGAGCGGCTTACAAACTCCTTTCCCTTCCCCTCCCCACAACAGACACCCTGTGAGGTAGGTGGGGGCTGAGAGAGCTTTGAGAGAACCGCCCTTGAGAGAACTGCTGTCAGAGAACTTGTGACTGACCCTACGTTCCTTCCCCCACCAGTGGCTGGGAGGACCTGGAAACCCTACTTCTGACCCAGTCGCCTTCTGATATTGGTGGTTAAGAGCCACGGACTCTAATCTGGGAGAACTGGATTTGATTCCCCACTCCTCCACTCGCAGCTGCTGGCGTGACCTCCGGTCAGCCACAAGTTCTCCCAGAGCTGTTATCTCCAGAGCAGTCCTCGAAAGAGCTCTCTCAGCCCCACCTACCTCACAGGGTGTCTGTTGTGGGGAGAAGAAGGGAAGGAGATTGTAAACTGCTCTGAGACGCCGAGTGAAGGGCGGGGTATAAATCCAATCTCTTCTTCAAGCTGGAAGCAAAATCCTTAAAGCGATAGAACCAAGCAAGGATTGTGTGTGTGTGTGTGTGTGTGTGAGGGGGGGGAGTATGGTTTAGCTCCTCTTGCCCACTTCTTGCATTTATGTACCGCAACACACACACACACATTTACACACCTCGCCGTGAGCAACAGGGCCGCTGTATGGATCCTCCTGTCCCATTCAGCTCCACCGGTGATCTCAAAGGCTCCTTTCCCCCTCTCTGCAGTTGTTCGATCGGGAGCTCTGCGTCCGTCAGCTGAGATACTCGGGGATGATGGAGACCATCCGGATCCGCAGGGCCGGCTACCCTATCCGCTACACTTTTGTGGAGTTTGTGGACAGGTACCGCGTCCTCATGCCGGGGGTTAAGCCAGCGTATAAGCAGGTATGCCTCTTCTTTATTTACTTACTTTATGCGTAGTCTGCCTTTCTTGCTGACACTCAAAGCGGATCACAGGATCTAAGCGCTGCGGTTGGACGGCACATGGCAACCCAGTGCAATACAGTTAGGATTACAGAATTAGAGAACAATAGGAACTAGCTATCTATGGCAAGGTGTACTATAAACAGTGTGCATCGTGTGCCATCGAGGCGCTTCTGGCTTGTGGTGGCCCCATGAATGAATGACCTCTGAAATGTCCTGTCCTTCACAGCCTTGCTCAGGCCTTGCAAACTGAGGGTCGTGTGACTTCCTTGAGTGAGTCGGTCCACCTCATGTGGGGGTCTTCCTCTTTTCCTGCTGCCTTTCACTTTTCCTAGCGTTAGAACAAAGTTTTTGGGTCCAGGGGCACTTTTAAGACCAACAAAGTTTCATTCTGGGTATGAACTTTCGTGTGCACGCACACTCCCTCAGATACATTGAAACAGACCTCCTGAAGCCTCACATATAGGGGGGAGGTCAGTTGCCGGGAAGCGCTAGTTAGAGTCAAGATGAATAAGTAACTGAGTGATAAGTATAGCTAAGATCGGACTAAAGCAGTTCAGTCTGTTTCTGAAATCCCTTTGCAATTACAAGTTATTACAACACTCAGGACAATGGAACCCCCAGGGCTTAACAGAGATATTGGGTTCTTATCACACCACACATGCTAGGTCAGTCAGTTCTCGCTTATACCCAGAATTAAACTTAGTTGGTCTTAGAGGTGCCACTGGACTCAAACTTAGTTCTCACATCTGCTTGTCAACTCTTTTATTTGTATGTTAATCTGCTGCTATTCACAGGTCCTACCAACTGCTTTAATCCAATCATAGCTATACTTTTCATTCATCTTGACTCTAACTAGCCCTTCTTGGCAACTAACTCCCCCACTCCTAACTATTGCTTGTTCTGTTGCTTCAGACCAATATGGCTACCCACCTGAATCTCTTTTCCTAGCACTGTTGTATTTCCCAGTGAATCTTGTCTTCTCATAATGTCGTGGGTCCTAGGTCTGCTGAGGCTGACTACTCCTCAGATGAGGAAGAGGCAGGGAGCAGCCCAGCCTCCTCTGGAGTCAGCCCAGAAGAAGAACCCCCAACAGCACCTGAGGAGGAAGAGTCCCCAGCGGCTGCACGGGAGGTGCAGCCAGAAGGAGAGGCTGATCCTGAGCCTGGCCCAGCACCCCCAGTTGCAAACACCCCAAGGCCAGACTCCTTGACTAGTTCTCCTGAGTGCCCCAGACATAGGGCACACCAGAGGCTGACTATGCAGGAGCGAAGAAGGAGTGCCAGACTCCAGCTCCTGCAGAGGCAGAGGGAAGAGCTGTAAGCCTTTGCAGACTCAACTCCCAGGGAAGGGAGGACCTGCTCAAAAGCACTCCGTACAGCTGGTTCAACGTGGCAGCAACTTTGCTCTGGCATGTGTGTAGCAGCCGCTCCTTGTCCCTGCAGCCTTGAATTGACTTTCTGGCTCTTTGACTTTTGGCTCTGACAGACCTTGATTCTGGACTGTGTTTACAAGCTCCCAGTGTGTGGTCCCTGTGGCTGCCAGCCAAGACAGCACACATCATGTGACCAAAGTACAGTGACCTCAGTTCAGGGGTCATTTTGTAGAGAAAGAGGTGCAGGAGCTCATTAGCATAACTTATTTGCATATGCTACACCCCCTGACATCACCGGAAGTATGTCAGAAGGCAACACCCACCGCTCAGGCTCCACTGGACTGTTTTGGATTGCTAGCTATTTGGGGGGGAACATGCAGATCTGTCCTCGTGGAGGAGGGAGAGCTCATAACTGAATAAGACTTGGTCTTAAAGGTGCCACTGGACTGATTTGGACCAGGGGGGCGGGGGGAGCTCTGCAACTTACCTGGCTGCTTCTTGCTCTGACTGAGGGCTGCTGGGAGCAGGGGGTGGGGCTTGTTGCATGTGCCCGCCCCCTGGGCTCTTTACTGCCGGAGCTCCGCTCCTGTGCGCTCCTGCAGGAAATGACCCCTGCCTCAGTTTAATCATTTTAGTTCTAGGAGACTTCAGGCTTGATTTTATCTAAAACCCACTGATTTGTCTCTTTGGCGGTCCACGCTATCCCAAAAAACTCTCCTCCTACACCAGGTTTCAAATGAATCACTGTCAAAACTGTACAGGCCATACATATCCTCTTCTCGCTTTGGTGGCCTCCAGAGAGCGATATCAAGACAGTTCTCTCCCCCCCCCCCATCGTAACGTTTTAATTTAAGAAAAACCCTCCGTGTGAATGTTTGTTCATTCTTTGCCTAATGAGATTTTTTTTTTTGAAGAAACCTTTGTTTAAGGTTGGCAGCTCGAGGCATCCGCTTCTGTCAGCTGAGGAAGGAGCCACTTCATTTTCTATTGTGTTGAAGTAATGCAGCTTCTACGATTTTTTGTTTACTAGCTGCCTCGAGCATATTCTCTGTCTCTCTGTGCCATGTTTTTTCTGTCCTTGCTCCAAGGAACTCGGAATAAAGTACATGGTTCTTGTCAAATGTAAAGTGCCATCAAAATGCAGGTAATTTATGGTGACCCCAGCAGGGGGCTTTCAAGGCAAGTGAGAAGCAGAGGTGGTTTACCATTCCCTTCCTCTGCAGAATCTTCCTGGGCAATCACGTCGTCGCTCCACCTCCTCTTCTCCAGACCAATGTTCCCTCTAAGCTGAGTTGGTGTGAGCGAGCTCACAGTTTTTTAGCTTCCGGCTCACACATTTCTGTCTTAGCTCAGGAAGGAGGGCTCCAGAGCAAACTGATTTACACAGTAGCCAAATCGCTCGCTCAAAACATTAATGCCAGTCGCTCACAAAGTAGAATTTTTGCTCACAAGACTCCCCAGCTTAGAGGGAGCATTGCTCCAGACTGAACCTTCCCAAGTCCCTCAGCTTTTCCTCACAGTGCTTGGTCTCCAGGCCCCCGATCTCGTTGCTCTCCTCTGCACCTGTTCCATTCTGTCCACATCCTTTCGGAAGTGAGGTCCCCAGAACTGCACACAAGACTCCAGATGCAATGCAGCGTACAGCGGGACTATCTCATCTTGCTATTTGCATGTTATGCCTCTCTTGCTACCCCCCAAGATCGCATTAGCCTTTTTCGTCACTGCATCCTGGGAGGAGGGTCTCAAATCACGTGAAATGTTAACCTTGTGGGCCTAGATTGCAGGTATCCAAATTACGATCTCTTCTCCCAAACCTCAGGAAAGCAAGACTCTCAAACTCAGTTTGTTTAAATTTCTGTTCATGCTTTCATCTGTGGTGTTTGCCTTTAAACCTGACCGGAATAGCCCTGGCTAACCTAGTCTAATCAAATCTTGTAAGCAAAGTCTTGTGAGCAAAAATTCTACTTTGTGAGCGACTGGCATTAAAGTTGTGAGCGAGCGATTTGGCTACTGAATAAATTGGTTTGCTCTGGAGCCGTCCTTCCCGGGCCTAGACAAAAATGCGTGAGCCAGAGGTTAAAAACCAGTGAGCTAGCTCACACTAACTCAGCTTAGAGGGAACACTGCTTGTAAGCCAAGCAGGGTTGTTGGTACTTGGAGGGGAGACCACCAAAGAAGTCCAGGGTTGCTATGCAGAGGCGGGCAATGACAAAATCACCTCTGTTATTCTCCTGCCTTGAAAACCCTGCGGGGTTGCCATAAGTTGCTTGCGACTTGACGGCACTTTCCGTCACATCAAATGACCTGCTTATGATGGATCTGGAGAGGATCGATCTGTACTGTTTTACACGCAGAGAGGAAATCTGCGTGCCAGGGACCAAGACGTCATTCTGACTTGTAAACGATAAAGAGCTGAGCCTAACTGGAATATTTTGATCGGGACCTTGTTTGTACATGTATATTCACTGCATGTCGATGAAGACTTACCTGATTTACCTGATGAAGGAACAGGTCCGAAACGCCAACTATCCAGAACTGTGTAGTTTCCACTTGGGACGGATCTTATCTTTTTTACAAGCCACAATATAGAGATGTTTGGACTTCAGTCCAAGGCCTTGTGATAGGCTTGCCAAGTCCCCCCAGGGAGCGGGGAAACCCCCGCCCCAGAGGCCCGTTCCCCGCCAGCGGTGGATCGGGCCCCAGGGGGAACCCCACCCGAACGTGCGCGTCACCTGGAAGTGACGTGACGACGCCAGGCATGCTGGGGGCGGGGCCACTGTCATCCGAGGGAAAACTCTATGGTTTTCCCTCGGATGGTTGTGGCCCCGCCCCCAGCGTGCCAGGCGTCGTCACTTCCGGGTGACGTGCGTGCGGCGCGCGCACTCCAGCCACCCTCCAGACTCCAGCGGGGAGTTCCCCGCTCCAGAGAAATTTTGACTTGGCAACCCTACCTTGTGGAATTTATATAAGCAATGCTTTTCTATTGTGTGCTTGCTTTGTTAATGAAAGAAGTCTGCTGCTTCAGAGATGTGCTGTGACTTCTTGTGGGCTTGAGTTTGTTACCACTCGCTTTTTGCTAATTACTCTTTACAACATTTGTGATTCTACAGTAATATATATATGAGATTGGTAAAATTGTTGATTTTGGTCCCTATATAATTATTATGGCATGTACTTAGTGCATTTTGAGGGGCTGCGGTGGCTCATTGGTTAAGACGCTGAACTGCAGGCTGGAAGGTCAGTAGTTTGGCAGTTCGAGACCCGAGTGCCACATGACGGAGTGAGCTCTCATCTCTGGTCCCAGCTCCTGCCAACCTAGCAGTTTGAAAGCAAGAAATTGCAAGTAGATAAATACTTTCGGTGGGAAGGTAACAGCATTCTGTGCGCCTCAGTGTCTAGTCATGCCGGCCATATGACCATGGAAACGTATTTGGACAACGCTGGCTCTTCGGCTTGGAAACGGAGATGAGCACCGCACCCCTAGAGTTGGATTCGACTGGCTTTCGAGCAAGGGAAACCTTTACTTTTACCTTTAGTGCGTTTTGACTACAGATTTGTAGGTGATTCTAATGGTTGTTTTTCTGTAGCCCCCCCCCCCTTGCTGGAGACCATTATCGGCACTGGAGCCTAAGGCATCTGTCCAGTCAAGGCACGAGGTAGCCGTAATTCTCAGGAACTGTTGACAAAAGTTCCCACACATCTCTTTCTTCCTTAGGGAGATCTGCGCGGAACGTGCCAGCGCATCGCGGAAGCTGTTCTGGGCAAGGATGACGACTGGCAGATTGGCAAGACAAAGATTTTCCTGAAGGTAGGAGAGCAACTTGTCCCCAGAACCAGCTGGAACCCAGCCTTAGGAAACATGTCATTCTAATTACTTATATATCTTGTTTTTTGTGCCTATACAATCCTCAGAGTGGCTTAGAATAAAAAGAATAACGCAAAACCCGGCATAGCATCACATTAGAAACTCTACAGTTTGTAAATGCAAATGCGCTTGAAGCAGTTGAAGATATTACTTCATCAAGTGCTCAATAATGTCTCAGCAGTAGATGGAGGGTGTTTTCAGACACGCCATCCTTTAGAAACAGCATTGGCACCACAGTACTAAATGAAATGGACAGGAAAACATCTTTTTAGGATGGGATTGTCCGGCTGGTCATATCCACCAGGCACAGGAACTAGGGTTGCCAAATTCAGATCGTCCGGGAGCGGGGGGCTCCCGGACGATCCCGGGCACGTGCGTGCGCGTCACCCGGAAGTGACGTCGCACACTGGGGGCGGGGCCACGCGATTTGAGGGGAAAACAAAGAGTTTTCCCCTCAAATTGCTGCCATTTGAGGGGAAAACTCTTTGTTTTCCCCTCAAATCGCGTGGCCCCGCCCCCAGCGTGCGACGTCACTTCCGGGTGACGCGCACGTGGGGGTGGGGTTTCCCCCGGGCCCCGATTCCGGCGCGCCGGTAATCGGAGGTCCAAAGCGGGGGAATCCCCGCCCCCCGGCTGCATTTGGCAGCCCTAACAGGAACGTATAATTAAGCTGTTTTATACAGGATGAAGTTTGAATCCAGTAGCACCTTTAAGGCAAACAAAGTTTAATTCTGGCTATAAGCTTCATAAATGTGTATGCAAACGAAAGCTCACACAATCAGGGCTATTTTTGAGCAGGAACGCACAGGAACGGAGTTCCGGCTGGCTCCTGAGTTGGCCACGCCCAGCAGGAACTCATTAGCATAATAGTCCACACCCAACAGCAGGAACTCATCAGGATTGGCTACATCAGGGGTGTGTGGCCTAACATGCAAAGGAGATCCTGCTACAAAAAAGGCCCTGGGTTTTGACAACAAACAAGGTAAACAGAATAAGAAGCAAAAGGTGGGTGTGGCTGGATGACCACACTTCTAGTAACACAGGGGTGTGGCCTAACATGCTAATGATCTGTGGTGTCGGGGTGTGGCCTAATATGCTAATGAATTTCTGCTGTTGGGTTTGGCCTATTATGCTAATGACTTCCTGCTGGGCTTTTTCTACCAAAAAAGCCCTGCTTACAATTAAACTTTGTTGGCCTTAAAGGTGCCACTAGATTAAAACTTTGTTCTAGTGCTTCAGACTAACATAGCTACCAGTGTTCCCTCTAAGCTGAATTAGTGTGAGCTAGCTCACAGTTTTTTAGCCTCTGGCTCTCATGTTTTTGCCTTCACTCAGGAAGGGATGGCTCCAGAGCAAACTAATTGATGCAGGAGCCAAATTGCTTTAATGCCAGTAGCTCACAAAGTGGAATTTTGGCTCACAGGACTTCACAGCTTAGAGGGAGCATTGAATCTTATACAGGATAAGTTGAGGGAAGGCGGCATGTTATAGCCCAGTCTCATCCGATCTCAGAAGAAAATCAGGGTGAGTACTTGGATAGGAGGCCACCAAGGAAGACTCTGCAGAGGAAGGCAATGGCAGACCACTTCTGCTTCTCACACCTTTTGCATACTTGACTCATCTTTGGTATAATGGTTAAGAGCATGGACTCTAATCTGGGAGAACTGGGTTGGATTCCCCACTCCTCCACGTGCAGCTGCTGGGGTGACCTTGGGTCAGTTACAAGTTCTCTCAGAGCTGTTCTCTTAGGAGCAGTTCTTGAAAGAGCTCTCTCAGCTCCACCTGCTTCACAGGGTGTCTTTTGTGGGGGAGGGAAAGGACATTGTAAACTGAAGGATGGGGTATCTATCCAATCTCCTCTTCTTATTCTTCTTCATCTTCTTTGTCTCCTCCTCCCCCCCCCCATGAATCCCAGAGGTTCCCTAAGGAGGTAACACCTCTCATATAGAGACTTGTGCTTCTAGAGAAATCATCTTCTTCAGCAGATCAGATTTTCTATTTATTGTAGTTCCGGTATAATCCGTGTGCTTATTTTTAAATGCGCCCCTCATCTATTTCTTAGATAACCGTTCAGAATTCCGTGCAGTGAGCGTTATCACAGCTCTGCAGCTGCTCAAACAGGAAATCGGGAAATGAGCAGTTCAAAAGGGCACGCCTGAGTGTGTTGAATCATTGTTGGGTTGGAAAAGAAAGCAAATTAGAGGGCAGAGAGAAAAACCCCTTAATTCAGTGTTTGCAAACCTTCTGGCATCTGAGAACTTCTTTATCTGAATTAAAACTCAGAGGCCTGGAAAATTTTATTTTTACATTGCAGAAGTGTAAGAATTAGGGTCAAACCAGACCTGGCTCCTAAACAGTTGTGTGAGCATTTACTTCAGGTGGTACTGGGGGATTCATTCATTTTTCTAATCTAACACAGCCCCGTGGAGATCCTATTGGGGCAAACACGCAAGCATTCTATATCTAGGATTGCCAGCTTGGCAAATGATGGGAGTTTTTGAAGGTGGAGAGGGATGGTGGAGTTTGGAGAAGATGTGGCATCACTTCCAGGTGACACTCTAGGAATCTCCCCTTCTCTCTATGGTAAAAACCTTAGAGACATGGGGAAATTCCTAGAGTGTCAATATGAAGGCCATTTACCAGTCATTTTCTCTCTCTCCTTCCTTGACTTCTTGAGGGTGGGGGATTGGGGCCACGGGCAGCCCAGGCAAATGGCGAACCTATCTGTATCTGTGCCCAGACATGTCGATAAGACGGGGGACAGAGGTTATTTCCGTCCTTCCTGTTTCATCATCCCGTTGGAATTCAGGAGCTGGCAAAGGCTTTGTTTTGAAATGTGAAAAAGCTCCCACGTTGGAGTTGCCAGCTCTGGGCTGGGAAATTTGTTGAGATTTGGAGGTGGAGCTTGGAGAGGGCGGGGTTTGGGGAAGAGGAGGGGCCTCAGTAGGGAATAATGCCATAGAGCTCCCCCTCCCAGAGCAGCCATTTTCTCCAGGGGTATTGATCCAAGGTTTTCCCTCTTGCTGTGCCCCAGCACTTGTATTCAAAGATACGCTGCCTCAGTTTGGTGTAGTGGTTAAGTGTGTGGACTCTAATCTGGGAGAACCGGGTTTGATTCCCCACTCCTCCACTTGCGCCTGGCTAGATGACCTTGGGCAAGCCGTAGTTCTGTCAGAGCTGTCCTTGAAAAAGAGCCGTTTCTGTCAGAGCTCTCTCAGCCCCACCTGCCTCACAGGGTGTCTGTTGGGGGGAGAAAAAGGGAAAGGAGTTTGTAAGCCACTCTGAGACACCTTTGGGTAGTGAAGGGCGGGATATAAATCCAATCTCTTCTTTTGGTGTAGTGTTTAAGTGTGCGGACTCTAATCTGGGAGAACTGGGTTTGAGTCCCCACTCCTCCACTTGCACCTGCTGGATGACCTTGGGCAAGCCATAGTAGGGCGGGGTATAAATCCTCCAATCTCTTCTTCTTCTTTTACCTCACAGGGTGTCTGTTGTGGGGAGGGGAAGGGAAAGGAGTTTGTAAGCCGCTCTGAGGCAGCTTTTGATAGTGAAGGATGGGGTATAAATCCAATCTCCTCTTCTTGTTCTTCTTCAGAACATGGAGGTTCCACTTAGTCACCATAGCTAGTATCTCTGTGTAGGTGTACCCTTCAGGAGTTTGTCTCATTCATGGAGGTTCCACTTAGTCACCATGTCTAGTATCTCTGTCTAGGTGTACCCTTCAGGAGTTTGTCTCATCCCCTTTTAAAGCCAGCTCAACTAATAGGCATTACAGCACCTATAATGTCACAGAGTCCACCTTCCAAAGCAGCCATCTTCTCCGGGGAAATCGATCTCTGTGCTCTGAAGATCAGTTGCTGGGAGATCTCCAGGTCCCACCTGGGGAATGGCAACCCCATGACCCGTGTGTTTTCCCATCCCATTGTGAAATGCCAGAACTGACATTTTCGTACCATTTGCTGTGTGCCCTCCTTCCGGCCATTCAACCAATATCTAGAGGGTACTTCACCGTGTTGTTTTCTCCTCAGGATCACCATGATATGCTCCTGGAAATCGAGAGGGACAAGGCCATCACGGACAAAGTGATCCTCATCCAGAAAGTGGTCCGTGGATTTAAGGACAGGTAGGATGGGCGATTGGAACCGTGGGAGGGCTTCTAGTGTCCTGGTCCCACTGGTGGACCTCCTTGACGGCACCTGGTATTTTTGGCCACTGTGTGACACAGGCCAATGGCCCATCCAGTCCAACACTCTGGCTTATTTCACACTAGAGCTGCCTCGATGTTGCGCCGCCGTTTGCCCCGATACTATGGGTCAATTTCACACCCGAAGCCTGCAAGACGGAGCTCTTCCGCCAGGCGTTCGAGTAGGAGCCACCGCCGCCACTATTTTACCACCGAGGTGGCAAGTCATCGGCTGCCCTATAAAAATGGGGGCGAGTGGGCCCAGGCAGAAGTTCGAGACAGCGTAGTGGGAGACCACGCTACTGAGATAGTTGGCCACCAAATCTGGGGGGGTTGTTTCCATCTTGGAGGATTAATATAGGTATAGCACCGTACCATTGGAAGGTTTTATTGTGATTTTAAATGTTTTATTGTGATTTTAAATGTTGTATTTATTGTATGCTGTATTATATTTTGCACTCGGCTTTGCCGCATGTGAGCCGCCCTGAGCCTTTGGGAGGGCGGGATATAAATCAAACTAATAAATAAATAAATAATAAGCTGCGGGGCTGCATTTTGACCCGCAGCTTCGCCCGATTTCCCCCGCAGTTTCGTGATCCTGTTTTTTTAGGTTCACGAAACTGCGGAGGGAATCGGGTGAAGCCGCGGGTCAAAGGCAGCCCCGCGGCTTTGGGTGTGGAATTGACCCATAGTATCGGGGCAAACGGCGGCGCAGCATCGAGGCGGCTTTCATGCGAAATCAGCCTCTGTGTCACACAGTGGCCAAAAACACCAGGTGCCACCAGGAGGTCCGTCAGTGGGGCCAGGACAGTGTTGGATTGGATGGGCGATTGGCCTGATCCAACGTTGGCTTCTCTTATGTTCTCAAGCTGGGACGGATTCAGGTGGATAGCCGTGTTGGTCTGAGGCAGCAGAACAAAGTTGGAGTCCAGGCAAGACAGTAGAGATCCATTATTGGGAAGACATCACCTTCCATGCTACACAGCTGTTACATTCCAGATGTTATTTTTAAAAAATCAGTATCTGGCACAGGGTTCCCCAACGTGGTGCCCATGGCACCCGCCAAATGTTTTGAGGAAGTGGGCGGGGCCAGATAGGGCTTTTGCCATCAAGGCTTCTGATTGGCTACTGGAGATTTGATTGGCTGGTCAGATTTTCTTGAATGTTGCTTTGGCAGCAGCTGCCCCCACAGCACAAGGATCCACGCCGCGTCGCTGAATTTAAGCTGTGGCAGCTATTTTGTGGCTGGTGACTCCTGCAGCAGCCATTTTGTGGCAGCCATGTTGTTCCTGTGCCCACAAATCCTGTCAGAATCCCAGATGTGTCCATAGGCTCAGAAAGGTTGGGAACCCCCGATCTAGCAAATGCTGTTTGTTTGGTTTTTTAAATTGCCGTGCAGGGGTCATTTCGTAGAAAAAGAGGTGCAGGAGCTCATTAGCATGACTCATTAGCATGACTCATTAGCATGACTCATTAGCATAACTTATTTGCATGTGCCACACCCCCTGACATCAGTGGAAGTGTGTCAGAAAGCAACATCCACCGCTCAGGCTCCACTGGACTGTTTTGGATTGCTAGTTATTGGGGTGGGGGGGACGTGCAGATCTGTCCTCGCAGAGGAGGGAGAGCTTCTACCTGAATAAAACTTGGTCTTAAAGGTGCCACTGGACTGTTTTGGGGCGGGGGGGGGGGGGGGGGGGGCCTCCGGCACTTCC
>NW_015176071.1:66589-71868 GCF_001447785.1 Gekko japonicus | reverse complement strand
AGGTCTCTCTACCTGTCCGCTGAAATCTATTTCAAAAATTAGGGTTCTTTCCGGGTCAGTTCTTAAAAAGAAAGGGGGTGGGGAAGACCTACACGCCCAGGGGCTTACGCCAATCTCTTTCCAGGTCCAACTTCCTGAAAGTGAGGAATGCGGTTTTGATGATTCAGCGAAACTGGAGGGGGCATAACTGTCGGCGGAATTACGATGCGGTAAGTATACGTGCAAAGGGCCGCGGTGGCTCAGAGGTTAAGACGCAGAGCTGCCGACCGGAAGGTCGGTAGCTCGGCAGTTCGAGACCCAAGTGCTCCTGCCAACCTAGCAGTTTGAAAGCAAGAAACTGCAAGTAGATCAATAGGTGGGAAGGTAACAGCGTTCCGTGCGCCTCGACGTCTAGTCATGCCGGCCACATGACCACGGAAGAGTCTTCGGACAGTGCTGGCTCTTCGGCTTAGAAACGGAGATGAGCACTGCCCCCTAGGGTCGGACTCGACTGGCTTTCGAGCAAGGGAAACCTTTACCTTTATGTGTAGAGTCAGAGTTCCGGTCTCTATAGGTCTGAAGAGGTCGCTTTGACTGGTAGCAGCAGTTCAGGGTCATAGTAGGCCCTGCGTTCTGAAACCGTTCCCATTGGGAGATGCCGGGGAGTCAACCTGGGACCTTCTGCACGTGGAAGTGGGGGCCACAGAATCACCTGAAAGCTCACCCTGACCTGGGTAGCCCAGGCAAGCCCAGTCTTGTCAGATCTAAGAAGCTAAGCAGGGCCGGCCCTTGGAAGGGAGACCTCCATGGAATGCCAGGGCCGGGACGCAGAGGGAGGCAATATCAAGCCACCGCTCTGAAATGTCCAAGCCCCACTAGGCATCACCAGAAGTCAGCCATGACTTCCAGGCACGCGCGCACACACCACACACAAATACTCACGAAAAAATGTCACCTGGCATCTCTTGAATCAGTTCAGACATAATGCGAAACCCTGGTTTCACAACAACAAAGCTTGTGCAACCAGAATTTGCCTTGCAGACAATCATTCAAATGAGGCTTGCTAACTCCAGCATGGTTACTTCCTGGAGATTTGGGGGAGGGCAGGATCTGGGGCTGCAGTGGCTCAGAGGTTAAGACGCCGAGCTGCAGACCGGAAGGTCGGCAGTTTGGCAGTTCGAGACCCGAGTGTGCCGCGTGACGGAGTGAGCTCCCGTCTCTGGCCCCAGCTCCTGCCAACCTAGCAGTTCAAAAGCAAGAAATTGCAAGTAGATAGATAGGTACCGCTTCGGTGGGAAGGCGACAGCGTTCCATGCACCTTGGTGTTTAGTCATGCCGGCCACATGACCACGGAAACGCCTTCGGACAGTGCTGGCTCTTCGGCTTGGAAACGGAGATGAGCACCGCAACCCTAGAGTCGGATTCGACTGGCTTTCGAGCAAGGGAAACCTTGACCCTTACTTAGGATCTGGGGGCAGGAGGGAGATCAACAGAGATGTAATTCCATACAGTCCACTCTCTAAAGCTGAAAAATGCATACAGTTTACAAAAAATACCCTCAGCAGGATGAAATGAAAAAGGGCACAAAAAACAAAAGCTCTTAGGTTTAATTCACACAACAGAGATGCAAAATTGAAATGAGGATATTCAGACAGAACTTGCGAAAGGCTGTGAAGTCTGAAGGTGTCCCTGCTGTAAATGACTGGCGTCCATCACCTCTTTTCCTTGTACAGATGAGGATCGGTTTCCTGCGGCTGCAGGCTCTCTACCGTTCCCGCAAGCTCCATAAGCAGTACTACATGGCCCGCAAGCGCATCATTGAGTTCCAAGCGAGGTGTCGGGGTTACCTGGTGCGTCGGGCTTTCCGCCATCGCCTTTGGGCTGTTTTTACCATCCAGGCCTACGCCAGGGGTATGATCGCTCGCCGCCTGTTCAGGCGCTTGAAGGGCGAGGTAGGTGTCCTGTAAACTGAACAAGCAGCCAGATGTAAAGTCTCTCTTGCCATTTATTTATTTGTACTTTTACAAAAGGAGCTGCGGTGGCTCAAGTGGTTAAGACGCTGAACTGCAGGCTGTGGAAGGTCAGTAGTTTAGCAGTTCGAGACCCGAGTGTGCTGCATGACGGAGTGAGCTCCCGTCTCTAGTTCCAGCTCCTGCCAACCTAGCCGTTCGAAAGCAAGAAATTGCAAGTAGATACATAGGTACCACTTCAGTGGGAAGGTAACAGCGTTCCGTGCGCCTTGGTGTTTAGTCATGCCGGCCACATGACCACGGAAACGTCTTCGGACAGCGCTGGCTCTTCGGCTTTGAAACGGAGATGAGCACCGCAACCCTAGAGTCGGATTCGACTGGCTTTCGAGCAAGGGAACCTTTACCTTTTTACTTTTACAAAACTATGGTGAGTCTGAATATTACTGGTGCAGCCAGGGGTCATTTCGTAGAAAAAGAGGTGCAGGAACTCATTAGCATAACTCATTAGCATACCTTATTTACATATGCCACACCCCCTGACATCACCAGAAGTGTGTCGGAAGGCAACACCCACCGCTCAGGCGCCACTGGACTCTTTTGGATTGCTGCATGTGCCCGCCCCCTGGGCTCTTTACTGCCAGAGTCCCGCTCCTGTGCGCTCCTGCAAGAAATGACCCTTGGGTGCAGGAGTCGGGGAGAGCGCGTGCATGACCCTTTCCTTACAGGCTGTGTTCCGAATACTTCATTACACAGCGAGTGATTAAAATGTGGAATCTGCTGCCAGAGGATGTAGTGATGGCCACAGGCATACGTGGCTTTAAAAGGGGATTAGGCAGATTGGTGGAGGGAAGGGATTCAGAAGAACATCAGAAGAGTCCTCGTGGTTGAGACCAGTGGTCTGTCTAGTCCAGCATCCCCATCTCACACAGTGGCCAACCAGTTCCTCTGGAGGGCCAACAACAGGGCATGGAGGCCAAGGCCTTCCCTTGATAAGAACATAGGAAGAGCCCTGCAAGATCAGACCAGTGGTCCATCTAGTCCAGCATCCTGTCTCATACAGCGGCCAACCAAATCCTCTGGAGGGCCAACAACAGGGCACAGAGGCTGAGGCCTTCCCTTGATAAGAACATAAGAAGAGCCCTGCTGGATCAGACCAGTGGTTCGTCTAGTCCAGCATCCCCATCTCACACAGTGGCCAACCAGTTCCTCTGGAGGGCCAACAACAGGGCATGGAGGCCAAGGCCTTCCCTTGATAAGAACATAGGAAGAGCCCTGCAAGATCAGACCAGTGGTCCATCTAGTCCAGCATCCTGCCTCACACAGTGGCCAACCAAATCCTCTGGAGGGCCAACAACAGGGCACAGAGGCTGAGGTCTTCCCTTGATAAGAACATAAGAAGAGCCCTGCTGGATCAGACCAGTGGTTCGTCTAGTCCAGCATCCCCATCTCACATAGTGGCCAACCAGTTCCTCTGGAGGGCCAACAGCAAGGCATAGAGACTGAGGCCTTCCCCTGATAAGAACTTAAGAAGGGCCCTGCTGGATCAGACCAGTGGTTCGTCTAGTCCAGCATCCTGTCTCACACAGTGGCCAACCAGGTCCTCTGGAGGGCCAACAACAGGGCATGGAGGCCGAGGCCTTCCCTTGATGTTGCCTCCTGGCTCTGGGATTCAGATGTTAACTGCCCCTGATCTTCTTGGGCTGGCCGTTCCGCAAGATGGGGCCACAACGGAGAAGGCACGTGGGTGGACAGTTGTTGATTTTGCCCATGTGCAGGTTGGCACCTGCTGAAGTGTTGAATTGTGGACTGTGCGGTCAGTCAATTGCATAGCTGGTGCATTCAGACCATGGTTGACTGCATTGTTTGAGAGTGCATAACTGGTCCATCCAAGACCACATCATCAACTCTGCTTCACAACTGGTCCATTCAAGATCATGTGACTGCATCCTTGGTCCATTCAGGATTGCATAGTTGTGTTGCTTTCAACCCTGCGTAGTCATTCGAGACCTCATAGTCTTATTGACCACACAGTCATTCCATTAAGAACTGTGTAGCTGGTCCATTGAACGCTGCATTGCCACTGAATTGCATAACTGGCCCATTCCAGACTGCCTAAATTGTCAATTCAAGCTGTGTTTTTGCATTTGTTTTCTCAGTACCGCCGCCGTCTGGAAGCAGAAAAACTGCGGCTAATGGAAGAGGAACGGCTCAGGAAAGAAATGAGCGCAAAGAAAGCCAAAGAGGAAGCCGAGAAGAAGCACCAAGTAGGTCAATACCTTTCCTTTCTGTCTTTGCAGAACTTGTTTTCACTGATCTCCTTCAGTTCCCCCGCCCCTATTTCCCCTCTGTGTTTATCACCTTGCCATGAATTACTTGGCTCAGGTGGCTAATGATCGCTGAGGCAAGCACTGACACAGGGAAATTTGCATACCAATGATCCAAGGCAATGCAATGAAAACAGATATTCCGAGGCAAGGGGGAACCAGGTCGAGTGCTGATAAAACGTGGAGCGAACGCCAGAGGCAGAATGGACCCGAGTCATCCTTGTGCTGCTCTTTTGTGCGTGCGCGTCAGACACAGGAGCAAAGATTTCAAAATGGTGGGCCTATTTTGCCAGGCCGTCGTACCACAGTGAGGAAGGGTGGTGCCCTAAGATCTCACCTTGTGAGAACAGAGCCTCACAGCTCTCCCAGGGGCCCTTTCCTTGATCTTTGGCTCCATCCTGAATTCGCACTGACTCTTTGGCACAATTCTTCTCTCCTAGATACGCCTGGCCCAGCTAGCTCGGGAAGACGCCGAGAGGGAAGTAAAGGAAAAAGAAGAAACTCGGCGGAAGAAGGAGTTCTTGGAGAAGATGGAGAAGGCCCGAAACGAGCCGGTGAATGACTCCGACATGGTGGATAAGATGTTTGGATTCCTGGGGACAACGACTTCTATGCCCGGACAAGAGGGACAAGCCCCTAACGGATTTGAGGTAACCAAAAACAGATGGAATGCCGTACTGAATGTAATAGCTCCAGTAGCACGTTGGAGCAGTATAGAAAGGTGATGTCAAGCGCTGTACAGGCAGAACACCTTGTAGCCCTCGTTCACACATGTGAGGGAGGTCAGGCAGCAGAGACCTGAGCACTTTTGAATATTAGTTCCCCAATGTCACGTCTGTCGGTAAAATGGGTCGAGGAAGCCCAACCCGACTTTGTGGCAAATGCAGCTTTGAGTTTGTTTGTTTCTTTTTTTTAAAAAAAACACATTTTTATTAGGATATAATAAACATAGTCAAATATAAATCACAACTTTTACCCTAATCCATCATACCCGCCACCCTCCCCC
>NW_015176071.1:62637-66471 GCF_001447785.1 Gekko japonicus | reverse complement strand
CTTTCCAGTCTGCAAAAAAGTCTTCTGCTTCCAAATTGTTTAATTTCCTTGTCATTTTGTCCATTTCAACCATCAAAAGTAGTTTCTTAATCCAGTCCTTTCTAACTTCAAGCCCACCTGGAGATCTTGCGCTATTACAATTGATCTCCAGAGGGCCGAGATCAGTTCACCTGGGAAAAAATGGCTCCTCTGGAAAGTGGACTCTGTGGCATTATATCCTGCCGAGGCCCCTCCCCTCCCGAAAACCCCTCCCCAGGCTCCACCCCCCAAATCTCCAGGAATTTCCGAACCCAGAGGTGACAACCCTAAGGGCAACTTGAGACATTATGCAAGGGTTGAAACAGACCATTTGAACAGAGGTGTTTCCCACGTGCCCAAAGGTTTGTGTAGTTTCACGACAACTGTTATGGCTGCTACGTGGTGGCGTTTCCCCACATTTTTCCTGCCTCAGTCCCCTCGCGGCAGCCTCCCACCCCAAGGCGATTTTTCAGTTTTTCTTTTAATCAGCAATTTAATTTCATTATAACCATACGGAAATATGCACATCAGGTTCTCTGAATTTCCAGCTTTCATTAAAAAGGGGGGGGGTAGACCCTTTTCATTGCAGAGATATAAAGGGAAAGGCATATCTCTGCAACAGCAAGGGCATATCTCTGCAACTAACTTTGTTCGTGAAAGCTGGAAATTCAGAGGAGCTGAAAGACACTGCTATAACAATATTCAGTTGCTGGTTTTTAACCTCCTCTCCCCTGGTAGCAGGGGCAAGAAACTGGGGCAGAGAAAACTGCTGCCGTGTAGGCGGGACTTGGAAAATCTGAACTTCCCTGCCCGCCATAGCCGCCATCCAGGATTTGCTGTGATCTTTTCCCAAAACTTCTCAGCAAAGCAGTTCGGGGGACAGAATGGAGAAAAACTGGGAAAACCATGGGAGGTACACGAATGCACCACGATGCTGTGGGTAGGCGGTGGGAAAAAAGCATTGAAACCAGGACAAATGTTTGTTTATTTATTTATTTATTAGTTAAGTTTATATCCCGCCCTTCCCAGGATGGGCTCAGGGTAGGTAACAATAAAGTACATCGACAATTAAAACCAGATAATATAATTAATTCTTGAAACAGTTTAAAAACGTTAAACCAGGGGTGTCGAACTCATTATTATGAAGGCCAGACATAAATGAGACCTTGCTGGACCAGGCCACGTGTGCCATAAAATGTAATGCCAGGTAGAGGAGATATAAACTTTATAAAGGACACAAACACAAAAAGGGGTTTTACTTAAAATAAAAACATGCTTAAAACATCCACACTCTTGCAATATTTTGTTTATTTAACAGTGACTGTCTGATAACTGACACCTCGTGTTCTGATTTATTGCATCAAAATGTCTGTGCTGTTGCAATCTTGAGTATGCCGTTCAGGTGTGTATCTGTAAGCTGCAAACCTACGATGACTCAGCAGCAGCAGCAGAACTGGAAGAAGAAGACAGCCAGTTCCACTGCGGGCCTGATAGAAGCCCTCCGGGGGCCTCATCCGGCCCCCAGGCCACATGTTTGACACCCCTGCCTTAAACAATTAAAAGATAGCAAATTAAATATAACAGTTCAGATCCCATGTAAGCCCGACTGATGGTAACTGGAGTCACACCAAGCTCATATAATACCAGGACTCCGCATAGGGCAGATAGGGCAACTTCTGTGCAGGGAGGCCAAGTAATTGGGTTTCCACCACCTCAGCTGAAAGCCTGGCGGAACAGCTCCATTTTACAGGCCCGGCGGAACTGTTCAGGGTCCGGCATACCTAAGGGACCGCCTTTCCCCATATGTTCCCCCAAGGGCACTACGGTCAGGGGGCCAAAATCTTTTGACTACCCCAGGCCTCAGGGACGTCAAATTCGCCAAGACTAGGGCCAGGGCCTTTTCGGTGGCGGCTCCTACCTGGTGGAATGAGCTCCCGGAGGAGATCCGGGCCCTGCGGGATCTTGCGCAGTTCCGCAGGGCCTGCAAAGCGGAGCTCTTCCGCCAGGCTTTCGAGTAGGAGCCGCCACCACCACTACTGTTCCATCAATGCACCATCGCCGAAAATTGGCAGAGATGCCATCAGGGTGCAAGTGGGCCCTGGGAAGAAGACTGGCTATCTGCCGCTTTGGAACTTAGGTCGTTGGTCCAGATCCACCCTACCAGAACCCATCTTGGAACTGGGAACATCAGAGCACCAGCACTTTGTTGTACTATTGTTATGTTTTTATCCTGTTCTAATTGTTTTAATTGTGGCTTTTGCCCCAATTGTTAGCCGCCCTGAGCCTTAGGGGAGGGCGGGATATAAATCGAATTATAAATAAACAAATAAACTGTAATAAGTCCCGCAAGGCCCTGATCTCAAGTGGGAGCATGTTCCACCAGGTAGGGGCCAGGACAGAAAAAGCCCTGGCCCTAAGTGGACATGCTTTGGGCCAGGGACCCCTAAGTGGACATGCTTGGGGCCAGGGACAACCAGTAGATGTTGATCAGTGGAGCGCAAGGCTCTCCCGGGGGGGGGAGGTATAATCACTTTGGAAAAGATCGCATTTCTGTCTTGAGGACCTGCCATTTCTTCTTAAATTTAGTTGCAACTTCAAATTTAGTTGCAACTTCCCCACATATACCCCCAAGAGCACTTCGGTCGGGGACCCAACACCGCCTGGTGACCCCAGGCCCCCGGGATCGAGACCCAGATTAGAGCTCCAATCTGAATCAGACTAGCACTTGTTCTGATGGTTTCTCACCTTCTCACCCAGGATCTGGAGAGGGTTCCAAAGGAGCTGGAGGAAGATGACCTGGATACAGCCTTACCCTTGCCGGAGGAAGAGGAGGAGGATCTCTCCGAGTACAAATTTGCCAAATTTGCTGCCACGTACTTCCAGGGCACGACCACACACACGTATATCCGCCGTCCTCTCAAACAGCCGCTCCTGTATCATGAGGATGAGGGAGACCAGCTGGTGAGGAAATGGGGGAGTTTATCCATTATCTGTCGTTTAAAAAAATGGCAAGTGAAAAGCGGAAGCCTTAAGTAGCTTTCGAGCAGGGAGGGGGTTTAAACCGGAGGTGGCTCGACACCGCAGGAGCGATCAGGCGTCAGAAAAGTGCAGCTGGAACCAGAGAATCAGGAAAACACCACTTGGGGATCTGGTGTCAAAATACTCCGGGTTAGAGCGGTTTTGAGCCGGAAAGCGATGGCTGGGGACGGGAGGCAGTTGTTGACCGTGTGATCGCGCAGATAAAATCCGTTTCTGAGGCGGGCCGAAAGCGGATTAAATGGCCCGTCTGAATGCACCCTCAGTCTGGCTGTACTATCATTCTATCACAACAGCGGTGGTTGTACTTTACCATAAAAACACCTCGACCTCTGGTTGCCTTCACAACCAAGAGCCTCATAGTTTAAAGTGTACAGGGGATTCTGAGGGGATTGTGCTTACCACCAAAATTATATGTTGAGAGTGTTACCTCAGGCCCAGCGGTAATTTCGGGGGGGATCGCGGGGGATCGCAGTTCCCCCGGGTGAGGTACGGGGGCGGGGCACATGACGAAGCCCCGCCCCCTGCTTCCGGCCGCCCCGCTTCCGGCCCTCATTCAGCCAGGAGGAGGCAGGAGAAGAGGGAGGGTAAGTTGCTTCCTCCCTGCCTCTCCCCACCCCTGCCTGCCTGGGGCGGCTTCCTTGCACTCCCACCGACCTTGCGGGTCTACCGCCGGGCCCCTCATGGGGCTCGACAGTGGAGCTGCAAGGCCGGTGGCGGGGGCCGGGACCGTTGGGGGCGGGGTGTGTGGCCTTATGACACACTTCCGGTGATGTCAGG
>NW_015176071.1:59897-61743 GCF_001447785.1 Gekko japonicus | reverse complement strand
CAACAAGACTGAGAACAAACGGCCGGCAGGCCAACTATATACACAGCCAGGGGGCCACCCCTGGGTCCCATTGGTGGGTTTGAATTTCCCGCCATGGTTCCCATTGGTTCCCCCAGTGGAGGGACTAGGATCCTAGTCCCCATTGTTGTCCAAGACTGAAGCTCAGGCGTGTGCGCTGACCTCCAGTGGCGGTCAGTGGACACAACATGAGGCAAAAAAAAATAAAAGTTTAAAACTGCATACACTCATGGACAAAATTTGGCATGAGTGAAAATAAAGACTCAGGAGTTCAGTTTGCATGAGCCAGTTTGGTGTAGTGGTGAAGTGCGTGGACTCTAATCTGGGAGAACCGGGTTTGATTCCCCACTCCTCCACTTGCAGCTGCTGGATGACCTTGGGCAAGCCGTAGTTCTGATAAGAGCTGTTCTTGAAAAAAGAGCAGTTTCTGTCAGAGCTCTGTCAGCCCCACCTACCTCACAGGGTGTCTGTTGTGGGGAGGCAAAAAATAAAGTTTAAAACTGCATACATTCATGGACAAAATTTGGCATGAGTGAAAATAAAGACTCAGGAGTTCAGTTTGCATGAGCCAGTTTGGTGTAGTGGTTAAGTGCGTAGACTGTAATCTGGGAGAACCGGGTTTGATTCCCCACTCCTCCACTTGCACCTGCTGGATGACCTTGGGCAAGCCATAGTTCTAGCAGAGCTGTCCTTGAAAAAGAGCCATTTCTGTCAGAGCTCTCTCAGCTCCGCCTGCCTCACAGGGTGTCTGTTGTGGGGAGGGGAAGGGAGAGGAGCTTGTAAGCCGCTCTGAGACTCCTTTGGGTAGTGAAGGGGGTATAAATCCAATCTCTTCTTCTTCTTTTACCTCACAGGGTGTCTGTTGTGGGGAGGGGAAGGGAGAGGAGTTTGTAAGCCGCTCTAAGACTCCTCTGGGTAGTGAAGGGCGGGGTATAAATCCAATCTCCTCTTCTTCTTCTTCTTCATGAGGGAGAAGCAAAAATCGAAGCTGGGATTTCCACCCCCACCCCCCAATTGAAACAGCAGGGCTGCAGAATTTGTCTGCCTCTCTCACCCATTGTGGCCCCGTGGCCCTCCTTGCTAATAGGGTTGCCAGTCTCTAGGTGGAGCCTGGAGATCTCCGGGAATAACAATTGAGTGGGCAAACCTATTTGTTAATGAAGAATCTCTTTGTCATCTACTAACAGGCAGCCCTTGCTGTGTGGATCACAATTCTTCGCTTCATGGGGGACCTTCCAGAACCGAAATACCACACGGCGATGAGCGACGGCAGCGAGAAGATTCCGGTGATGACCAAAATTTACGAGACCCTCGGGAAGAAGACGTACAAGAAGGAGCTCCAAGCCTTGCAAGGCGAAGGAGAGGTAACAGCCCTGCCGGCAAAATCAGCAACAACGTATTTCTGCCCTTGTTCGACAATCAGTGTCCAGAAACCAAGATTTTCCACAAGTTTTCTTGATAGTCCTCTCCCCAAATATATATGTTGCTCTCCAGTCTTCCCTTCTGCCAGCCCTACAGTGTTCTCTCTAAGATGTAAGAGCCAGTTTGGTGTGGTGGTTAGGAGCGCGGACTCTAATCTGGGAGAACTGAGTTTGATTTTCCCACTCCTCCACGTGCAGCTGCTGGTGTGACCTTGGGTCAGTCACAAGTTCTCTCAGAGCTGTTCTTGAAAGAGCAGTTTCTCTCAGAGCTCTCTCAGCCCGACCTACCTCACAAGGTGTCTGTTGTGGGGAGGGGAAGGGAACGGAGATGGTAAGCCGCTCTGAGACTCCGAGTGGAGAGTGGGATATAAATCCAATCTCCTCCTCCTCCTCCTCCTCCTCCTCCT
>NW_015176071.1:50511-59857 GCF_001447785.1 Gekko japonicus | reverse complement strand
AGAAGAAACAAGGGGGCCAGGCCCCGTGGGCCCCATGTTAGCCTCCTCCTCCTCCTCCTCCTCCTTCTTCTTCTTCTTCTTCTTCTGAGGCTAGGCTCAGGACAGACATCACCAGGCAACTGTTTGTCTTACTGAATACAGCACTAGAGCTACGTGAAGCAGGCACACACATTCTTGACGTAACATCTCCTAAATGATGTTAGCAGCAATTGTGATATTAGCAGAATCCAGACAGGGTTCAGGTATTCAGTGTTCCGTCTAAGCTGAGTTAGTGTGAGCTAGCTCACAGTTTTTTAGCCTCTGCCTCACACGTTTTTCTCTTAACTCGGGAAGGGTGGCTCCAGGACAAGCTAATTTATGCAGTAGCCAAATCGCTCGCTCAGGGGTCATTTTGTAGAAAAAGAGGTGCAGGAGCTAATTAGCATAACTCATGCTAATTTGCATGTGCCACACCCCATGACACCACCGGAAGTGTGTCAGAAGGCAACACCCACCGCTCAGGCTCCACTGGACTATTTTGGATTGCTAGCTATGGGGGGTGTGTGCAGATCTGTCCTCGCAGAGGAGGGAGAGCTTGTACCTGAATAATAAAACTTGGTCTTAAAGGTGCCACTGGACTGTTTTGGACCCGGGGGGCCAGGGGGGGCTCTGCAACTTACCTGGCTGCAGCTTTCTCTGACTGAGGGCTGCTGGGAGCAGGGGGCGGGGCTTGTTGCATGTGCCCGCCCCCTGGGCTCTTTACTGCCGGAGCTCCGCTCCTGTGCGCTCCTGCAGGAAATGACCCCTGCGCTCGCTCACAACTTTAATGCCAGGAGCTCACAAAGTAGAATTTTTGCTCACTAGACTCCACAGCTTAGAGGGCGCATTGTTCAGGACATACGAAGATTTTAAGGCTCAAAATGGATATGTTTTTTTCACTCATTTCTCCATCAGGAGACGGGGTGTTCCCTTCCATCATAGGCTATACTTGATAGAAAATGTCCACCGTAACCCTGCTGACCTTCCCCAACCATGGACTATCCTGGACGGGAACATGTTCCGCCCTCCCTTACCGGATTCACAGCCGAACTGTGTGAGCCGATTGACAGGGCTGGGTGATGACCTCGGCTAGTAGCCACCAGTCTGGCTGAGGGGGGTGTCGCTGACACGTGCAGAGAAGTCAAAATACAGAGAAACAGAAGCTTAGCTAGAATTTTCCTCTAAGAGGGACCGTCTCTTGACAGCTGTCTAAGAAGCCCCGCAGGTTAGCATCGTCGAACCTGGGCCTCTCGGATCCAGGCACAGAAAACGGTGCCAGTGCGATGCATCCGTTCTCTTCAGATATCGACCGTTCCTTTTGCAGAGCGCTCACATGGACGGCCACAAGAAGAACAGCGTGCGGCACAAACTGGTATCCCTGACGCTCAAGAAGAAATCCAAGTTAACCGAAGAGGTGAGCTCCGGTGTTCTTTGCACGTCCTGGCAGCTCGCGTTCTCCGCTCGCCGTTCTGCAGGGCTTCTGATTGTCTTCTGCTTTTCCCCTCCCTAGACGCTAAGTACCACCAGATCTCCGATGGGCTGGGGACTGCCTGTCTCTCTCTGGTGTCTGAAAGTTTTAAAAGGAGACAAGGTGGCTCCCCGGCATCGCCTTCTTTAGCCCCATGCCGCCACGTCTTTGCCTCTTTCCGCGTAAGAACAGTTTCCGTCCCGTTTGCCAACTCACGCAACCAAGCAACTCACGCAACCAACCAGCCTTTCCGTTTTGTTCTTGCAAAGTCCATGTTGTTGGCATAGACTTGCAGCTTGGACCAGAAGAAAGGGTGGATCAGCAGTAGCCTGGGCTAGTGTGGACTAGCTGCTAGGGGTTTAGGGGCGGGGAGGACAACAGCCAGGGTTTTGGCTTGGGGATGATGAGTCTAGCTGGTGGAGGGAAAATGAGCAATAGCACGTATTGCACATATGTAAATAATTACCCTAAAAGGAGCAATAGTACCTATTGCACTATGCAAATAATTACCCTAAAAGTAGCAATAGCACCTATTGCACATATGCAAATACTTACCCTAAAATGAGCAATAGCACGTATTGCACATATACAAATAAGTTACCCTGAAATTAGCAATTAGAAATTGCTTCCTGACCCCCAAGTAGCGATCAGCATTTCCCTGGGCATGTAAGAAAGGGCCTCGAGAACTAAACACTGATGGCAACCCCCTTCCTGCCCTCCCTCTCATATGTAAGTTCCTGCTTCTTTGGGGGGAGGGGGGGGTTCTGTCCTGCATATGTCCATAGTGGTTACAGGCTTACTTAATTAGAAAATACTGGACATTTATAAATCCGGTATTTCCTCATTTTATTTATTTTTTTTGCTGTCAAGTCAAAGCTGAATTACAGCAAGCCTGTGGGGTTTTCATGGCAAGAGACGTTCAGAGGTGCTCTGCCAATGCCTGCTTTTGCGTCACATCCCTGGTATTCCCTGGAGGTCTCCCATCCAAATACTAGCCAGGGCCAACCCTGGCGTAGCTTCTGAGAGTTGACAGAATCGGGCTAGCCTGGGTTTCCAGGTCAGGACTTTGGCCATGGTTACAGGCTTACTCAATTAAAAAAAATACTGAACATTTAAAAGTCCAGTATTTTTATTTATTTCTTCACATCTCACATCTCTTCACTTTATTTACAATTTTCATTTCACATTTTCCTCACTTTATTTACTGGACAGAAAAGGGAAATACTGGACTGTCCAGTTCAAAAGGGACCCCGGGCCACCCTGTCCGTTGCTCTTCACAAGAGTTCCGATGCGTTCAACCAATGCTTGGGGGAGAAAAGCATCGGTTCTCAAGAGCCTGGCTTTGGTGGCAGCAGTGTGAGAATATCTGTAGGTGGCAGATGAGCGAGAGATTAACTTCACACGCACCCATTTCGCCCTTCCCTTGTGGTTTGCTTAGGTGACCAAGCGGCTTCACGACGGCGAGTCCACCGTCCAAGGCAACAGCATGTTGGAGGACCGGCCGACTTCAAATCTGGAAAAACTCCATTTCGTTATTGGTAATGGCATCCTCAGGCCAGGATTAAGGTTAGACATGTTGGAAATGTATGTGTTTACAAGGTCTGACAATTCAGTCATTATAGGGTTAACTTGTTTGCCTAGTATTGCTATTGTTTAGATTGACCTGGAAGGGATACCTAGCACTGAGCCAATGGGGAATTAGCCCGGGAAAAATAGCTTTCTACTGTGATACAGATTGGTCGTTTGTTCCAGGTGACTTCTTTTCTAGGGGTCAAGAAGAAGGAGAGATTCTCCATTATCTGTGTGCTAGGTTTGACTATAGGCAGCTTAGAAAATGTAGCTGTTAGTGTTATGTTTATTTGTAGTAATCCTGTATACCTTTTACCCTTAGAAATAAAGGTTTTTAAAAGCAAAGAAATCTCTTCTTTCCAATAGAGCAAGATCCACTTTTGACTATTTTACAAGACATTAGTATGCAAACCATATGATGTATGGGGATTTTGTTTTTGTTTTTTGAAGAAGGTCTGAAAGACCGTACTGTTCTCTTGAAAGTCCTGATTCTGGCAAACTGGGCATTACAGGCTGCGGTCACACACACTAAATAATCCACTTTCAATCCACTCTCATTGCACTTTCCAACTGGATTTTTACTGTGTGAACTGGCAAAATCCAGTTGGAAAGTACATTAAATGTGGATTATCTAGTGTGTGTGACCGCAGCCACAGTGTCTTCCCCTTTCTACAGTTATTAATACTTTTATTCTGCCTTTTAAGATTTTGAGTCCTCACTGTAGTACATACAAGTAAGCCCAACTGAAATCAACGGGAACCAGGGTGAAACCGGATTAGTGCTAGGGGGGTTTCTGCATTATTTCACTGGCTTGTAAATTCCTTTTTCTTTAGGGTTCCCCCCCCCTGTTCTGAACATGTTTTGCTCCATCTAGTGGTTGATTTGATATTACACCGGTTATGTCCAGCAAATCTCCCTATGGATTTAAACTGCATGTTTTTATTGCAGACATAAACCAGTGTAATATCCAATCGACCACTAGAGGGAGCAAAAACATGCAGAACAGAACCCCTGGCTTGTAAATTCCTTTTTCTTTAGCGTTCTCCCCCTCCCCCGTTCTGAACATGTTTTGCTCCATCTAGTGGTTGATTCGATATTACACCGGTTTATGTCCAGCAAATCTCCCCGTGGATTTAAACTGCAGGTTTTGATTGCAGACATAAACCGGTGTAATATCCAATCGACCACTAGAGGGAGCAAAAAACATACAGAACAGAGCGGGAACTTACGAAGGAGGAAACTGAGAATGCAGAAAAGCCCTGTGATAGGATATTCCCAGCATTTATTTGTAAAGTTTGTTTGTGGTCCTGCAGAGCCCCTGTTCAGATATTGGCTGCACCTCTGCAAGGTTTTGCTTATGAAAACTGCCCACCCCACAGTGTTCTTAACCCCTGGATGGTTAAAAAAGACAGGGACCTTCTTTCTGACTCCCTTCCCCCCCCTTTCAGCAAGCTGGTTTTGACAGAAGAAACCACATAGGAGTAGAAAACTTAAGAAAACCAATACACATAACCAGTGTTCCCTCTAAGCTGAGTTAGTGTGAGCCATCTCACAGATTTTTGTCTCCGCTCATGGAGGAGGGCTCCAGAGCAAACGAATTGATGCAGCAGCCAAATCGCTCACTCGCAACTTTAATGCCAGTAGCTCACAACGTAGATTTTTTTGCTCACAGCTTAGCGGGAGCATTGCACATAACCCTCCCTGAGTAGCATCAACCGTGCTAAGCTGCGACAGGCTGCTGTTATTCCCATTTTACAGGGTAAACCCTGAAGGCAATATACTTGTAATGCCTTTTATTAGGACTAATCAAATGAACACAAAACACCGTGCAAGACAGTCACTTGCCTGAAGTCATCAGGTTTTCGAACATCTGGTTCCCAGGGTTTAGTCCAGCCCACATTTTGTAGACACCCACCACTTGCTATTCTTTCTGCTGTGGTCCCATTGATAGCATCAGTTAAGGCACATCAAGGAAGAAGAAGAAGAAGAAGAGTTGGTTTTTATACCCCACTTTTCTCTACTCTATGGAGTCTCTACTCTTTTTTCCACCCTAAGGAGCTTGCAATCGCCTTTTCCTCCTCTCCTCACAGGAAGCATCTCGTAAGTTAGTTGGGGCTGAGAGAGTTCAGAGAGAGAATGGTGATTGGCCCAAGGTCACCCAGCAGGCTTCAGGGGGAGGAGGAGTGGGGAATCAGACTTGGTTCTCCAGATGAGAGTCTGCTGCTCTTAACTACTGCACCACGCTGGAGATGTTTTCCACAGGGACGGTTCTCACCGCACCTGCAGTTGTATTCCGCCGCTGCTTTCCCTCGTTTCTGCAGATGTTTTTGCAGTCCCAGGAGCAAGAACGCAGTTTTCCCCCTCTTGTGGCGCAGCATGGGAATTCCCAGAAACAGGACAAAGTGCATCTTTGCTCCTGGGACTGCAAAAACATCTGCAGAAACGAGGGAAAGCAGCGGCGGAATACAAGTGCAGCCGCGGGGAGAACCGTCTCTGCGGAAAACGTCTCAGTGCATTCAGTGCTCAGAACTGATTGGTACAGGACACTCGGTTGGTGACTTCGGTTGGCAGCCAGTGACTTCGGTTGGCAGCCAGGAAAGAAGACCTGAGAGAATCAGTAGAACGCCCACGTGGCATTCGAGTTGTCTTTTTGGCAATGTGCAGATCCCGACAGATTTCCAGATCCACCTGGACCACTTTGTGATTGTGGATTCTCCCGGTGCCAAACCCAGGGAGATTTAATCCAAGTCTGCCTGTCGTTCTTCCGTCAGGGATGAAATTTACTGTCAGATCTGCAAGCAGCTGGCTCAGAACCCTTCCAAAAGCAGCCACGCCAGAGGATGGATCCTCATGTCTCTATGCGTGGGGTGCTTCGCCCCGTCGGAAAAGTTTGTCAAGGTAAACAAAAGAGTCGGGGGTGTGTGTTTGTGGAACAGAATTACCTACCGCTTTGGTCTTTGCCTCTAAACGTACCTGTTCCCTCTGGTCATCTTTGGAGGCCTTGTTTTGGTTGCCTCCGCCACCTAAGAACATAAGAACATAAGAGATGCCAATGTTGGATCAGACCAAAGGCCCATCCAGTCCAACACTCTGTATCACACAGTGGCCAGAAATACCAGGTGCCATCAGGAGGTCCACCAGTGGGGCCAGGACATCTGAAGCCCTCCCACTGTTGACCCCCCCAAGCACCAAGAAGCCAGAGCATCCCTTGCCCCAGAGCCCCTATCTATACCTTGTGGCTAATAGCCACTGATGGACCTCTGCTCCATATGCTTATCTAATTCCCTTTTGAAGCCGTCCATGCTTGTAGCCGCCACCACTTCCTGTGGCAGTGAATTCCAAGTGTTAATCACTCTTTGGGTGAAGAAGTACTTCCTCTTATCCGTTCTAACCCGACCGCTCAGCAATTTCATGGAGTGCCCACGAGTTCTTGTATTGTGAGAAAGGGAGAAAAGTACCTCTTTCTCGACCTGCTCTTTCCCATGCATAATCTTGTAAACCTCAATCTGAGGCTAGACAGGTGGCAACCTGAGGAAGGGCCTTCTCGGTCACGGCACCAAAACTCTGGAACTCCCACCCCAGGGAGATGCGTCTGTCTCCCTCTATGGGTGTCTTCTGCCAGCGAGAGAAGACCTTTTTTTGTTTGTTTCATTTGACATGCCCCCAATAATGGTCATCGGCTCCCCTCTGGTATTGTTTGTTATATTTTTGTGTTGAGTTATTTTAACATTTTCAATGTTGCTTTTAAGTGTTCAAATGTTTTTACGTGCGCTGCCGTGGGGACCCTGATCGGGTGGAAAGGCAGCATAAAAGCGTTTTAAAGGAATACATGAAGCAGTGCTACCGACCGTGTTTTTCGAAAATTCACGGCGATAGCCGAAGTCCTCGTTGCATCGTTACTTATTTATTTCCTTCGATTTGTTCCCCTCAATTCTGTTCCATGCGTTGTCTCGACAACAGTATTTGAGGAACTATATCAACGGGGGGCCCCCGGGTTATGCTCCGTATTGCGAAGAGCGGCTCAGGAGGACGTTTGCGAATGGGACCAGGACTCAGCCCCCGAGCTGGCTAGAACTTCAGGTAAGAAGGAACCAGGTCATCTTTCGGAATGCCACTAGGGGTGCCAGAACCCCCCAGTGGGGGCAGGGGTCCCCCACCGCCAGGCCCTACCTCTCTGCCACCAATCAGCTGGCTGATGAGGGGGAAACCCATCATTTCAGTGACATGCCTATGTGACTTCGACATGACCTGGAAGTGGTGTAGGCCTATTAGGGATGTCGAGGTGACGCTCTGGTTTTTGGGCAAAACTCTATGGTAGAGTTAGTTTCTACCATAGAGTTTTTTCCCAAAAACCAGAGCGTCGCCCCAACATCCCTGATGGGCCTACATCACTTCCAGGTCATGTTTTCGCCCGAAAACCAGAGCGTCTCCCTCACGTGCCTATGTGACTTCCCAATGTCCCCTCTAAGCTGTGGAGTCTCGTGAGCAAAAATTCTACTCTGTGAGCTACTGGCATTAAAGTTTGTGAGCGAGCGATTTGGCTGCTGCATAAATTAGTTTTGCTCTGGGGCCGTCCTTCCTGAGGGAAGACTAAAATGTGTGAGCCAGGGGCTAAAAAACTGTGAGTTAGCTAACACTCAGCTTAGAGGGAACACTGCTTCCGGGTCACGTTGGAAACGTCAGCCAATGGGCACGTGCAATGAATCTCCGCGCTCCTGGTAAGCCCACCCCCATCCCCTGCTGGCTGCCCGGAGGGACCTGGCAACACTAAATGCCACCCTAGCACCGTATTAGAGGCTTGAGCGCTCAGGGGCGGCGTCAGCATACTGTGAGATGGGGCAGCTGCCAGGGCCCAGGGCTTCTAGCAGGTTCCACTGCCGTTCAGCTCCCCGTTCCCTGATTTGTTAGGGCTCCATCCTGCTCCTGCTGCACGCAGTGTCCAGGGCCAATGGGGAAAGGGCTACAGGGAGCATGGGCGGTGGGAGAGCTCACAGGCTGGCAGCAGAATGACACCCAGGCAAGTGGGAGGCATGTGGGTAGATGGAAAGGAAGGAGGGCATGTTTGAGGGCCTGGTGGTGGGTAGAAGTGTAGAACCCTCTGCCCGGGGCCTCTCAAAACCTGGAACCAGTCCTGAGAGTGCTAGAATGTTCCGGTGTCTTCTGGCAGCTGACAGCGGTCCGTGGTAATCCACAATCCTGGTGCGTCAGAGAATTAATGTTGTGATACTGGACTGGTGTAAGGCAGGGTTCCCCAACATGGCGCCCCAACATGGCGAGCAGCCGGCAGGGGATGGGGGTGGGCTTACCGGGAGCACGGAGTACTTCCTTTGGCCCTTTTGGAAAGTGGGTGGGGCCATTATAAAGCAGGGCTTGCTATTGGCTGCCCTCATTCAAATAAAAGGGTTTTCCATTGGAGGATGGGTAAATATCCAGGCTTTCCTTAGTCTTTCCCCCTTCCGGCTTTCCTTCTTCCAAGGATATGTGAGGAGGGAGGTATTGCATTGGTATTCCATCTCCTGTGCCATCCATTTTGCCTCCAGGTGGCAGCCATTTTGAGGTGGCACTCACCAGCCATCTCAAAATTCCAAACGTTCCCACAGGATTAAAAAAGGTTGGAGACCTCTGGCCTAGAGAGCTAAGAGGATGAAGAGGACTCTGGAACTGGGCTTGATCGATGCTTACTGTCCCCCCGGCAAAGTTCAAATGTGACCCGGAAGTTATAGTCCTGTCAGGTCAGCAGAGATGGGGATGCTCTGACTTGAGGGCAAAACTCTATGGTAAAACCAGCTTAAAACCATAGAGTTTTGCCCTCAAATCAGAGCATCCCCGTGCAACTTCCCCAGTGTGATGACATCGTCATGCTGTTTGGGGATGGGATTTCCCGGCCAATGGCAGGCTTAGAAGCCCTGAAAACCAGGGGAACCCCCGCCCCCAACCTGGGGACTGGTAAGCCTACAACATAAGTACATAAACAGAACCCTGCTGGATCAGACCAGTGAGGGTCCGTCTAGTCCAGCCTCCTGTCTCACACAGTGGCCAGCCAGTTCCTCTGGAGGGCCAACAGCAGGGCAGAGAGGCCGAGGCCTTCCCCTGATAGGAACCTAAGAAGAGCCCTGCTGGATCAGACCAGTGAGGGTCCATCTAGTCCAGCATCCCGTCTCATACAGTGGCCAACCAGTTCTTTTTGGAGGGCCAACAACAGGGCAGAGAGGCCGAGGCCTTCCCCTGATAAGAGCAAAAGAAGAGCCCTGCTGGATCAGACCAGTGAGGGTCCATCTAGTCCGGCATCCC
>NW_015176071.1:49889-50014 GCF_001447785.1 Gekko japonicus | reverse complement strand
ATCAGACCAGTGAGGGTCCACCTAGTCCAGCCTCCTGTCTCACACGGTGGCCAACCAGTTCCTCTAGAGGTCCAACAACTGGGCATAGATGCCGAGGCCTTCCCCTGATAAGAACACCAGAAGAG
>NW_015176071.1:40306-43691 GCF_001447785.1 Gekko japonicus | reverse complement strand
ATCAACGGTTTTATGCTCATGTTTAATTTGTTTCATCTATTGTATGGAAAAAAATTCATAATAAAAACAGTATTTAAAAAAAAAAAGTCCAGCCTCCTGTCTCACACAGAGGCCGACCAGTTCTTCTGGAGAGCCAACAACAGGGCTGAGAGGCCGAGGCCTTCCCCTGATAAGAACCTCAGAAGAGCCCTGCTGGATCAGACCAGTGAGGGTCCGTCTAGTCCAGCCTCCTGTCTCACGCAGTGGCCAACCAGTTCCTCTAGAGGTCCAACAACAGGGCATAGATGCCGAGGCCTTCCCCTGATAAGAACACCCTGCTGGATCAGACCAGTGAGGGTCCATCTAGTCCAGCCTCCTGTCTCACACAGAGGCCGACCAGTTCTTCTGGAGAGCCAACAACAGGGCAGAGAGGCCGAAGCCTTCCCCTGATAAGAACCTCAGAAGAGCCCTGCTGGATTTCTAGTCCAGCCTCCTGTCTCACACAGTGGCCAACCAGTTCCTCTGGAGGGCCAACAACAGGGCCTGGAGGCCGAGGCCTTCCCCTGATAAGAACCTCAGAAGAGCCCTGCTGGATCAGACCAGTGAGGCTCCACCTAGTCCAGCCTCCTGTCTCACACGGTGGCCAACCAGTTCCTCTGGACGACCAGCAGCAGGGCAGAGAGAGGCTCTGGGATTAAGAGGCTGATTGTCTCTGAAGATGAGGGTTCCTCTCAGTCGCTATGGTTAGTAGCCTCTGATAAACCTCTCCTCTCTAATCCCTCTTCGAGTTATCCATGCTTGTGGCCATCACAGCATCCTCTGGCAGCGAATTCCACCTTTTAATCATTCTCTGTGTAAAGAATTAACCAGGTGCTTCTAGGAGGCCCACATGCGGGATGACAGCAACAGGTTGACCCCACAGGCGATCTGGATAAAACCTCAGAGCATAACTGATCCTTTGTTGCTCTTTCCCCTCAATGGCTTTGCTTTCCTCCGCTTAGGCAACCAAGTCGAAGAAACCCATCATGCTGCCGGTCACGTTCATGGACGGGACCACCAAGACTCTGCTGACCGACTCGGCAACGACGGCCAAAGAGCTGTGCAGCTCTCTGGCCGACAAGATCAGCCTGAAGGACCACTTTGGATTCTCCCTGTACATCGCTCTTTTTGACAAGGTGGGGCACAGAAGGATGGAGGAACTGGTGGTGGTTTGTAGTGCTGTTTTGAACTTGGGCGTTAGTCCTGCTGGTAGCTTAGAGGGAAAGTCAAGGTATTTCTCTTCTACCCTGCTGTCGTAAGGACATAAGAAAAACCAGGAGTCATTTCATAGAAAAAGAGGTGCAGGAGCTCATTAGCATAACATATTAGCATAATTTATTTGCATGTGCCACACCCCCTGACATCACCGGAAGTGTGGCAGAAGGCAGCACCCTGCACTCAGGCTCTACTTGGTCTTAAAGGTGCCACTGGACTGCTTTGGATTGCTAGCTATGGGGGGGAGACGCGCAGATCTGCCCTCACAGAGGAGGGAGAGCTTGTACCTGAAGGCGGGCCAGGGGAGGGCTCTGGAACTTACCTGGCTGCTTCTTGCTCCTTGTGGCCCGACTGAGGGCTGCTGGGAGCAGGGGGCAGGGCTTGTTGCATGTGCCCACCCCCTGGGCTCCTTACTGCTGGAGCTCCGCTCCTGTGCGCTCCTGCAGGAAATGACCCCAAGAAAAACCATGTTGGATCAGGCCAGCGACTCATCCATTCCAACACTCTGTGTCACACAGTGGCCAAAACCCAGGGGGACCTCAGGAGGTCCACCAGCGGGGCCAGAAATCCAGAAGCCCTCCCATTGTTGTCCCCCAAGCAGCAAGGATACAGAGCATTACTGCCCAAGACATAAGAACATAAGAGAAGCCCTGTTGGATCAGGCCAGTGGCCCACCCAGTCCAACATTCTGTCTCTGGTCACACAATGCACTTTTGCCATTTTGCCATTTCACACAGTAAAAATCCAGTTGGAAAGTGCACTGAAAGTGGATTGTTTAGCGTGTGTGACCGTGGCCCTCTGTGCCACAGGGTGGCCAAAGCCCAGGTGCCATCAGGAGGTCCACCAGCAGGGCCAGAACTCCAGAAGCCCTCCCACTCTTCCCCTCCAACAGAGCATCACTTGCCCCAGACAGAGTGTTCCATCTATCCCTTGTGGCAAATAGCCACTGATGGACCTCTGCTGCGTATGTATCCAAACCCCTGTTGAAGATGTCTATGCTTGTAGCCACCACCACTTCCTGTGGCAGCGAATTCCCCATAAAGGGTCATAAGGGTGGCTCTATGTGGCCTCCTACTTTGAAAATGTAGGGGCTATGAGTAACTGTGAGGCCATGGGTGAATTCTGTTATATTTGCTGTAAATTATCTGTCCCGCCTTCCCTCCCCATGAACACAATGAAGCTGTCTCATATTGAATCAGACCGTTGGTCTACCAAGGTCGGTATTGTCTAAGACTGGCTGTGGCTCTCCAGGGTCTCCAGCTGAGGTCTTTCACATCACCTACCACCTGATACTTTTAGCTGGAGATGCTGGGGATTGAACCTGGGACCTTCTGCATACGAAGCTGATGATCTACCTCTGGGCCATGGCCCCTTCCCTCTTGCCCTATCCTCAGTCAGACCATTGGTCTATCAAGGTCAATATTGTCTACTGAGACTTGCAGCAGTTCTCCAGGGTCTGAAGTCTTTCACATATTTTATTACCTGGACCTTTTCACTGGAGAAGCCGGGGATTGAACTTGGGACCTTCTGCACGCCGAGCAGAGGCTGTGCCTCTGAGCCACGGCCCCTCTCCACGGCTCTCCAGGTTCTCAGGTGCAGGCCTTTCACATCACCTACAACTTGACCCTTTTAGCTGGAGATGCCAGGGATTGAACCTGGGACTTAATGCTTGCCAAGCCAATTCTCTACCTCTGACCCATAGCCCCTTCCTTGGGCCTTGTACTGAACCAGACCATTGGTCCATCAAAGTCAGTATTGTCTTCTTAGACTGGCAGCGGCTCTCCAAGGTCTCAAGTCTGACCCTGGAGAGGTCTTTCACATCACCTACTGCCTGGTTGTTTCAACTGGAGATGCCGGGGATTGAACCTGGGACCTTCCGCATGCCAGGCAGAGGCTCTTCCACTGAGCCATGGCCCCTCCCCTAGCAGTTAGGATGTCCTGAGACACATGTCTTCAAATGGACAGCACCAGTCTTGTAAGCAGTGCCAAGCAACTAGCTGTGGGAAAGCAACATTTACCCCCATTTACCTCTACCAGTCTAGTGTAGTGGTGAAGAGTGGCGGACTTGAATCTGGGAGAACCGGGTTTGATTCCCCATTCCTCTACATGCTGCCAGCTGGGTGACCTTGGGTCAGTCACAAGTTCTCGCAGA
>NW_015176071.1:31158-38359 GCF_001447785.1 Gekko japonicus | reverse complement strand
ATACAACCAGGGGTCATTTCCTGCAGAAGCGGAGCTCCGGCAGTAAAGAGCCCAGGGGGCGGGCACATGCAACAAGCCCCACCCCCTGCTCCCAGCAGCCCTTAGTCAGGCCACGAGGTGCAAGAAGCAGCCAGGTAAGTTGCAGAGCCCTCCCCCCCCCCGTCCAAAACAGTCCAGTGGCACCTTTAAGACCAAGTTTTATTCAGGTACAAGCTCTCCCTCCTCTGTGAGGGCAGATCTCCACGCCCCCCCCCCCAATAGCTAGCAATCCAAAACAGTCCAGTGGAGCCTGAGCGGTGGGTGTTGCCTTCTGACACCTTCCGGTGATGTCAGGGGGTGTGGCATATGCAAATGAGTTATGCTAATGAGCTCCTGCACCTCTTTTTCTGCGAAATGACCCCTGGATACAACCATGATATGATTAATACATTTGGTGTAAACAGACTTATAAATGGTTCATAAGTTGCATTAGCATCGTTATAATTGCATACAAAATATACAGTGCCTGTGCCAAGTGTCTTGAAAGACTTCCCAAGGTTTTAAATTTCAAAGCCCTGTTCCATAATCATAAGAACATAAGAGACACCAATGTTGGATCAGGCCAAAGGCCCATCCAATCCAACACTCTGTATCACACACTGGCCAGAAATACCAGGTGCCATCAGGAGGTCCACCAGTGGGGCCATATTCATGTCCATATGGAATCATATGGAAATATGGATTCATGTCCATATTTCTCTTGCGCACTGCATTCCCTACGGCTCCACCAACGGAACAGCCATGACTCCCGTTTTATAGAGAGCCAGTTGGGTGTAGCGGTGAAGTGTGTGGCCTCTGGGAGAACCGGGTTTGATTCCCCAATTCTCCACATGCAGCTGCTGGCGTGACCTTGGGTCAGTCACAAGTTCTGTCAGAGCTGTTCTCTCAAGGGCAGTTCTCGAGAGAGAGCTCTCTCAGCCCCACCTGCCTCACAGGGTGTCCGTTGTGGGGAGGAGAAGGGAAAAGAAAAGGAGATTGTAAGCCGCTCAGAGACTCCTTCGGGTAGTGAACGCCGGAGTATAAATCCAATCTCTTCTTCTTCTTTCTCAAGGCAGATCCCGCATAGCTGAAACATGGTCCCATTACTTTAATTAAAAACAGAACTACATCAAACCTCACCTGCAGCCATTTTTTTTGGTTGGTCATACTTACTCTCAATTTTGTACCCAAATTCTCAAGACATTTGTTGTCTCTTGGTTCAGTGAAGCTTCTCAGAGCTATCTCCCCCTCAGCATTCTTCACGGCCTCAGGGGTTGGCAGTCAGGGGGCGACCCCTCCTGAGATGGATTTCTTTCCCTTCGGTTTCTCCTCGTTCAAAATGTGCTTCCCGGAACAGTGACTTACTGACTCATTAAGATAGATAGTGTGGTGCAGTAGTCAAAGTGTCGGATTAGGCTCTGGGAAATCCAGGTTCGAATTGCCACTCGTGCCATGGAAACTCGCTGGGTGACCCTGGGCTAGTCACACACTCTCAGCCTAACCTACCTCACAGGGTTGTTGTGAGGATAAAACAGAGGAGAGGAGAATGATGTAGGCCTCTTAGGGTGATAGAATGTTAGAGTTGGAAGGGACCTTGCAGGTCATCTAGTCCAACCCCCCGCACTCTGCAGGAGCATAGCCAAAAGATAGCCCTACATACCTACAACATACCCGGAAGATGGTCATCCAGCCTCCGCTTGAAAACATCCACTGAAGGAGCATCCACCACCTCCCGAGGCAGACTGTTCCACTGCTCAACCACTCTTACCATTAGAAAGTTTATCCTGATATTTAGCTGGTAATGACTCCCTTGTAATTTCCACCCATTAGACCTAGTCTTGCAATCCGGAGCAAGAGAGAATAGATCCGCTCCACCTTCTACATGACAGCCCTTCAAATACTTGAAGACTGCAATCATGTCCCCTCTCAGCCTTCTCTTTCCCAGGCTAAACATCCCCAACTCTTTCAGCCTTTCCTCGTAAGACTTGGATTCCAACCCTCTCACCATCCTGGTTGCCCTCTTCTGGACACACTCGAGCTTGTCAACATCCTTCCTAAAATGTGGTGCCGCAAAACAGGACTCCAGGTGTCCATTGGGGAGTGAAGCGTGGGATATAAATAAATAAATACTGTTAAAAATGCATAGGTTTTATGAAAAAATTGGTGGTAGAATATAGGAAATAGCACAAAACCAAAGACCCACAGGTTTGATTTGTACAAGAAACGAAATCAAACATACCAACGTTGGTGGCTTCTAATGTTTGCTTCCAATCCAAGGTATTAGGGCCTGAGAGGATTTGCACTGCTTTGGTTTGGATCAGAAGTGATAACGAGTCTTCCATCTACAGATAAAAATTACAATGTCTTTCCTCTCTGGCAGAACGGTTTTATAGACTGCAATCAGAGCCATCCCATCCATACAAACGGGATGTAAGGAGTAAAGCGGTGAGGGGCCCAGGTTCGAATCCCCACACATGCCATGGAAGCTTGCTGGGTGACCTTGGGCTATTCACACGCTCACAGTCTAACCTACCTCACAGGGTCACTGTGGGGATAAAACGTAGGAGAGGAGGACAATGTTAAATGCTTTGGGTCTCTTGCAGGGAAAGCTGGGATATGAATAAAGTTATTTGGCTAGATAATTAATAAGGTTTGGTATTTTCCTGTTTCCTAAAGGGAATCTATACCCAGAAGAGAGCAGACCCCAAAAAAGTCAAGGAGGAGGTGGTGGATTTCGCTCGCTTCAAGTGGCCTTTGCTGTTCTCCAGATTCTACGAAGCGTTCAAGTTCTCAGGTAATCCTAGAAAAGATGCCTTGCTAGGGGCTGGGGCAAGTTACAGGTGAAGGCAGTCTGTTAAGCCCTGCCCAGCCAGGCCTGCAGAGAAAATCCTGTCGGATTGCAGGACTTCATAAGGACAGACAGCTCACCTGATGTACACAGGGCAGGGCTGATCTGATGACCAATAACACCATGACTGATTTCAAACAAGAGCTGCGCCGTGGTTGCGCCTCCCTTTGCCCCGCTTCTATTGGTCAATTTCCCACTCGAAGCCGCACGGCCGCATTTTGACCCACCCGATTTCCCCCCGCGGTTTCGTCATCCTGGTTTTTGAGGATTGAGTGGACGCGGGGGAAATCGGGCGGAGCTGCGGGGCAAAATGCGGCCGAGCAGCACACAGTGTGAAATTGACACGTACGATCGGGGCAAAGGGAAGAGCGAGCGCGGAGCTGCAGCTTGTGGGAAATCGGTCACAGAGAACTGATCTCTGTAGACTGGAGACGAGCCATAATTCTGGGAGATCCCCAGGTCCCACCTGGAGGCTGGCATCCCTAGACTTCACCTAAACAGGCTTTCAGAGGATAGTCACATTGGTCTGTGGCAATGCTCCTTCTAAGCTGTGTCTTGTGAGCAAAAATTCTACTCTGTGAGCTGCTGGCATTAAAGTTGTGAGCGAGCGATTTGGCTGCTGCATAAATGAGTTTTGCTCTGGAGCCCCATCCTTCCTGAGCTAAGACGAAAATGTGTGAGCTGGAGGCTAAAAAACTGAGCTAGCTCACACTCACTCAGCTCGGAGGGAACACTGGTCTGCAGCTAGACTCAAGTCCAGTCCAGTAGCACCTCAGAGACCAACAAGATTTTGAGGGTATAAGATTTCAAGAGTCAAAGCTCCCTTCGTCAGATACCAAACACAGTCTGATGAAGTCGGCTTTGACTCTCAGAGACTCATACCCCCAAAGTCTTATTGGTGTAAGGTGTTACAGGACATGAATCTAGCTGTTCCACCTTGGGCCATGGCTCAGTGGTAGAGCCTCTGCTCGTCATGCAGAAGGTCCCAGGTTCAAGCCCCGGCATCTCCAGTTATAATGATTAGGCAGTAGGTGATGAGAAAGACCTCTGCCTGAGACCTTGGAGAACCACAGAGAGGGATTATGGCTCAGTGGTAGAGCACCTGCTTGGCACGCAGAAGGTCCCAGGTTCAATCCCCGGCATCTCCAGTTAAAAGGACCAGGCAGTAGGTGATGAGAAAGACCTCCAGCAGAGACTCTGGAGAGCCACTCCCAGTCTTAGACAATACCGACTTTGTTAGACTGATGTTCTGATTCAGTATAAGGCAGCTTCATGTGTGTTGACCTTAAGAGGGCTGTAATTATTACACATATATGTATATATTAACGGTATATGTGCTTCCTCAATCTGTCCTTGGGAAATAAATCATCACAAAGTAATCATGGCAAGGATTCAAGGAAACAAATCCTATAACCACAGCCGGACTCCTTTGTTGTTTTTGGCATAACACTTCCCACCTGCCAAAGAGGCAAGCCATTCTTCTTTGCAAAGAGCGGCTTGTCTCTTCCGCAGTAGGAAAAGCTGCATCCGAAACAGCAATGAAGCTCAGGTCACACGTGTTATTCTCTTCCATAGTCCTTTGGAATGGCAAACCGGAATGGTTGCGGAAGGCGCCTTTACTTGCTGCGTTTAGGAAGGCATGTAAGACGGTTTTATTCCAGAGAGCGTTTGGCGGAGGGTAAACCGTTTTTGGCAGATTTGGCTGCGTTCTGTGGGGGTTTTTTTGTTTTAATTTGGAGCATCTTAAATTCCGTGTGTTTAGATATGATTTTAAGTTACGTGTGTTCTGTAGTTCTTTGCTCTTCTGAACTTGTAAACGGTGCAATTTTTTTTTTAATTGTGTGTTTAAATCTGGACATTTTCTGATCTCGTTAACTCAATTGTTACCTTTTGTGTCCTCACGACTGGCTATCACGTTGTTCACTGCTTTGAGTGTGAGGAGATAAGGTGGTATAGCCCATGTTTTAAATAAAAATATTTTTGGGGGGTTAATTACATCTCCTCTACATCCCAGGGCCCAGCCTCCCCAAAAACGATGTGATCGTAGCTGTGAACTGGACAGGAGTATACTTTGTAGATGAGCAGGAACAGGTCCTTCTGGAACTTTCCTTCCCGGAGATTACAGCCGTCTCTAGCAGTAGGTAAGGAAGTAATGTGTCATTTGATCAGGAAGTCCATTTTGAAGGGTGTGTTAAATAGAGCCAGTTTGGTGTAGTGGTTAAGAGCGCGGACTCTAATCTGGGAGAACTGGGTTTGATTCCCCACTCCTCCACTTGTGGCTGCTGGTGTGACTCTGAGTCAGTCACAAGTTCTCTCAGAGCTGTTCTCTCACGAGCAGTTCTCGAAAGAGCTCTCTCAGCCCCACCTACCTCACAAGGGCGTCTGTTGTGGGGAGAGGAAGGTAAGGTGATTATAAGCCACTCTGAAACTCCTTTGGGTAGTGAAGGGCAGGGTATATAAATCCAATCTCTGCTTCTGTTCTTCTTCTTCTTTGACCCTTGTTCTAGAGGGGGTAAACTTCAGGGGCAGAGCTTCACCATGGCAACCATCAAAGCAGACGAGTACACGTTCACCTCCAACAATGCTGAGGACATCCGAGACCTTGTGGTGACTTTCCTGGAAGGCCTCAGGAAAAGATCAAAATATGTGGTCACTCTCCAAGACAACCCAATTCCTGGTAAGAAAACTGAGCTGACTAGGTTTTTTAAAAAAAATCTCTAGTGGCCAACCATTTGACCCTGGAAGGGACTAAACATGACACAGAGGCCAAAACTACCCTCTGTTGTTGCAACTCAAAGGTACACTGCCTCTGAACGTAGAGGTTCCATCTAGTCAACTTGACTAATAGCCACTGATAGCTAATAGCCATTGATGGAACTTTTCCCTTGGGAGGTGTTGGGCTCTCCTTCTTTGGAGGTTTTCAAGCGGAGGCTAGGTGGCCATCTGACAGGAATGCTGATTCCGTGACCGGAGGCAGATCACGAGAGGGAGGGCAGGAAGGGTTTCCCCAGTGCTTAGTTCTCAGGGCCCTTTCTTACACTCCCAGGGGAATGCTACTTTGGGGTCAGGAAGGCATTTTCTCCAGGCCAGTTTGGCCAGAGATCCTGGAGGGTTTTTTTGCCATCTTCTGGGCATTGAGCAGGAGTCACCGGGGGCGTGGGGGGAGGTCTTTGTGAATTTCCTGCCTTGTGCAGGGGGTTGGACTAGATGACCCTGGAGGTCCCTTCCATGATTCTATTCTATGAATTTGGATGACAAAAAGTCAGAGCTGAGCTTTCCTTGAAAAAGGTATATGAGAAAATAAGGCAGGGTGCGAGACTGCAGCCCAGTGGCAGAGCGCGTGTTCTTGGTATGCAGAAGGTCCCAAGTTCAATCCCCGGCATCTCCAGGCAGCCCATGTATGTAAGAAGCTGCGGTAACCACAAGTTATATTGTAATTTTTAAGTTGTAATATTTGAAAATTGTTAATTAATGTATGAATTATGTATGAATTATGTAAGAAGCTACGGTAAAAAGTACAATTTCTAAGTTGTAATATTTGAAAATTGTTAATTAATGTATGAATTATGTAAGAAAGCTACGGTAATCACAGGTTATATTGTAATTTTTACGTTGTAATATTTGAAAATTGTTAATTAAAAAAAAATAGCTGGTCCAAGGTGAACTTCGTGGCCCAGGTGGCAACTTGGAGCCGGGGTCTCTCCAGCCAAGTCCAACACTCTAATCACGACACCTTTCTGGCTGTTGAACAGCCAGAAGGGTGTACTGAGTTGCCACCTGGGCCACGAAGTTCCCCTTGAACCAGCCGTGTCCTCTTTCAGCCTCACTTCGGTTTTGTGGGGGGGGAAATAACGGGGTGGTCCCTCCATCCATGTCACTGTCCTTTCTGTCGCAGTGAGCGAGGATTCTGGCTTCCTCGGCTTCCTCAAAGGAGACCTGATTGTCCTGGACCAGGACACGGGAGAGAACGTGATGAACTCTGGCTGGGCCAACGGCGTCAACGAGAGGACCAAGCAGAAAGGCGACTTCCCGACAGATGCTGTCTACGTCCTCCCCACTGTCACAACGCCTCCTCCAGAGATCGTGGTAAGCAGGGCGGAGAGGGTGCTGTCAGTTACTCGTGGGAAGGGCCTCCGGTTCCCTTGAGCCTTTTCCCATGAGCGGTGATGCGGCATAGTCTCTAAGGGTGATTTCCCACAAGCGCTGCTCCGCGCTCACTCCTCCCTTCTGCCCCGACGGTACGTGTCAATTTCACACAAGCTGCTGCGCGGCTGCATGGTGCCCCGCAGCGCGGGGGAATTTCCCCCCAGATGTACGGCAAAATGCGGTCGCGCA
>NW_015176071.1:30851-30989 GCF_001447785.1 Gekko japonicus | reverse complement strand
TGGGCACGCACTCTTCTTTATACCATAAGCTTTCAGGCTTATAAGCATTTGGGAGTCAAAACTCCGGGGCTATTTTTGGGCAGGAACGCACAGGAACGGAGTTCCGGCTGGCTCCCGAATGGGTTTTTGCTATTGGGT
>NW_015176071.1:26487-29261 GCF_001447785.1 Gekko japonicus | reverse complement strand
ACTCAATCCTCAAAAAACAGGATTGAGTAGACGCGGGGGAAATTGCATGAAGATGCGGGGCAAAATGCGGCCGCGTAGCAGCTTGTGTGAAATTGACACGTATCATCGGGCCAAGCGGAGCAGCGCTTGTGGGAAATCACCCTAAGATTCAAATCCAGTTGCCCCTTAGAGACCAACAAGATTTTTCAGGAGAGCAAAGTTTTGCGTCCAGCGGCACCTTTAAGACCAATACATTCAGTTCTGGGTATAAGCTTTCATGGGCACGCACTCTTCTTCATACCATAAGCTTTCAGGCTTATAAGCATTTGGGAGTCAAAACTCCAGGGCTATTTTGGGGCAGGAACGCACAGGAACGGAGTTCCGGCTGGCTCCTGAGTTGGCCACGCCCAGCAGGAACTCATTAGCATAATAGGCCACACCCAACAGCAGAAACTCATTAGGATTGGCTACATTAGAGGTGTGTGGCCTAAAATGCAAAGGAGTTTGTGCTACAAAAAAAGCCCTGGGTTTTGACAACAAACAAGGTCAACAGAATAAGAAGCAAAAGGTGGCCGTGGCTGGATTACCACACTCCTGGTAACACACGGCTGTGGCCTAATATGCTAATGAGTGGTGCTGTCAGGGGTGTGGCCCAATATGCTAATGGGTTTTTGCTATTGGGTGTGGCCTATTATGCTAATTAGTTCCTGCTGGGCTTTTTCTACAAAAAGAGCCCTGCAAAACTCCCTTTGTCGGATGAAGGATCCACTTGAGTGTTGCTCAGGAGTAACTGGATTAATTCTCTAAACATCTTCTGGATGTCTCAAAATTTTATTTGCGTTCTGGGTTGGTTCAGGGACAGATCAAGATGGGTAGCCACGTTCGTCTGTCTGTAGCAGTAAAAAAAGTCCGGTAGAACCTTCAAGACTAATAAAATCTGTGACAGGGGAGGAGCTTTCGTGAGTCCTCACTTATTCACATACAGCTAGAACGTGAGTTCCTCTGTCCTTATATCATATGGTTGATGGACCCCAGTGTGGGGCTGTCAAGTAAAGTGAGAAGCAGAGGTCATTTGCCATCACCTTCCTCTGCAGAGCCTTCCTTGGTGGTCCCCTTGCCACGTAACAACCCAGCTTAGCTTCCAATTTATGGTGACCCCAGCAAAGGGGCTTTCAGGTCGAGGGAGAAGCAGAGGTGGTTGGCCATGGCCTTCCTCTGCAGCATCGTCCTTGGTGGTCGCCCATCCAATAACGACCCTGCTTAGCTTCCAACTTATGGTGACCCCAGCAAGGGGCTTTCAAGGCAAGGGAGAAGCAGAGGTGGTTGGCCAGTGCCTTCCTCTGCAGCGTCGTCCTTGGTGGTCCCCGTTCCAACTACCAACCCTCTCAGCTTCCAACGTATGGTGACCCCCAGCAAGGGGCTTTCAAGGCAAGGGAGAAGCAGAGGTGGTTGGCCAGTGCCTTCCTCTGCAGCGTCGTCCTTGGTGGTCCCCCATCCAACTACCAACCCTCTCAGCTTCCAACTTATGGCGACCCCAACAAGGGGCTTTCAAGGCAAGGGAGAAGCAGAGGTGGTTGATCATGGCCTTCCTCTAGAGAGGCTTCCTTGGTGGTCTCCCTTCCAAACTTTCAAGACTGGACAAAATTGGGCTGTTCCATGCTGCCTTTCTTCCCTTACTCGTTGCTAAATTCCTGTCTATCATATTTCACTTTGGAAACTAATATCTTACTCTTCTGGTCGTTGCTCGAGATCTATTATTCTGAGGGGCTCAGAGAAGGAAAAAGAAGGAAATCCAGTGCTTAGACCCTGCGTTTCAAAAGTTTTGCTGAATGTTTGTTATGCTATGCTATTTAAAAAACACGCACACACAAATACACAACAGCACTAACTTTTCTTCTGTTTTCACCAGGCGCTGATCACAATGACCCCGGACCAGAGGCAAGATGTCATCAGGACGGCCTCGTTGGTGTCATCCGATAGTGAAGAGAGGACGAAGCCCTACACCCTGGAAGAATTTTCCTATGATTATTTTAGGTAAAGCCGTCACAACAGAGCGGAAGAGGCTGAGATCTGTCTCTGTTCTCTCTCCACTTATGCTCTCCACTAGGGGTGTGCATTCAGTTTGTCTGAACTGAATGCACCCCCAAAAATGGCCCATTCAGGCCCCTTTCGGGCTGCTGCGGGCCGATTCAGATTCTCTGATCTGAATCAGCTTGCCACCGAATTCGGCCCCGTTGTATCCTATGGGCCATTGAAGTCAATGGCGAAAACATAGGGTATATTCTGGGGGCTGGAGGGGAGGGGTTTGAGGGAGAGGCTCCAAAATCGCAGAGTAGCTGCTGGGGCCTCTCCCCAAGACACCCGCCAGGTTTTAAGAACATTGAACCAGGGGGTCCAGTTCTACGGGCCCACAAACAGGTTGCACCCCATCCCCTCAATTGTTCTCCATGGTGGGGGAAAAGTAACGTGGTGGTTTGTTTTGCACACCCCTACTCTCCACTTATGAGGCAATCTCTGCTATTCCTTCTGGCCCGTTGCACCTTTGCCGGGGGAGACGGAGAGGACAGAGGCCCGACGGCCGTCTGACAGCAATGCTGATTCTGTGAACTTAGGCAAATCACGAGAAGGGAGGGCAGGGAGGGTTGCATCAGTGCTTAGTACTCATGGCCCTTTCTTACACGCCCAGGGAAATGCCAATCGCCCCTTTGGGGTCAGGAGGGAATTTTTCTCCAGGCCAGTTTGGACGGGGATCCTGGAGGTTTTTATTGTCATCTTCTGGGCATGGAACAGTGGTC
>NW_015176071.1:18059-25050 GCF_001447785.1 Gekko japonicus | reverse complement strand
ATTATCTAGTAAGAGAAGTTCACATTGAACTTTCCACACGGGGAAAATCCCCTCTCATTACTGCCTGCAATGAAGAAGCATTCGCAGTAGCAATGGAGGCTCCACACCGACATTTCTTCATGTTTTCCCCTTCCATCTGTCACCTCTATGTCCTCGAGGGGGCTAGGGGGCAGGATCATGGGGAGGTACCATCATATCAATGGCATGATGCAGGTATGTCCAACAGGTAGATCACGATCTACCAGTAGATCGCGGAGGGGTCAGAGGTAGGTCACCAGCCCCTTACCAGTAAATGACAGAAGGTGCATTATAAATGGGGGGGGGGGCGGTGGAAACCAACTTTAGTGGGTTAAAATCTAATTTGAAACAAATTTGAAACGTTATTTTCATGGTGGTAGATCACCAGCACTTTTGGCCGGAAAAAATAGATCACTACCTGTTCAAAGTTGGACACGCCTGGCATAATGTAGTCAATTCCCAGGCAAACCCGGAAGCAGCATCATGTCGCTCTAGCATTTAGCAGAAACTTTATAGTAAAACAACAGAGTTTTTGCTGAAGCCTAGAGCAACATGGCATCATTTCCACTTTGCCCCAGAAATGACGTCATACTGTTGACACAACTGTGATTTTTGCTTTATATTTCCCCCCCAATGGCATACCCGCTGGTGGCACAAGGACAGCTGCTGGTGGGCGACGGCAGCCCTGGTCAATTCTCCTTGCCACCAGCATGCGTCTGCTACCAATAATAAGGACATTGATCATGACAGAGTAAAGCTGTAGATAGTGCGCTTGAAATAACCTTATATTTTCTGTTATCAATATGGTGACATCAGTATAACAAAATCAATACAAATAGTGTAAAGAGGTCCAAAGGTTGTTGATGGCGCATGATTTGTGAGCTTCTAAGAGCTGCGGTGGCTCAAGTGGTTAAGACGCTGAACTGCAGGCTGTGGAAGGTCAGTAGTTCAGCATTTCGAGACCCGGGTGCCGCATGATGGAGTGAGCTTCCCATCTCTAGTTCCAGCTCCTGCCAACCTACTGTGTTTCCCTGAAAATAAGACACTGTCTTATATTTATTTTTTCTCAAGAAGACACACTAGGGCTTATACCACAAATGCATAGAAATCCTGCTAGGGCTTATTTTTGGGGTAGGTCTTATTTTCGAGGAAACAGGGTATCCCAAAAACGCGTGGCACAGGCGGACGTCTGATCGCGGGAGCGCTAGTATCCCGTGGCATCTGGCGCCCGTCCACGTCCCATCACAAACTGGATGTTTTTCGTAAGCGCATGCGCACAAACACAAAACTGAAAGCAGTGCTGCTCCGCGGAAACTGCGCATGCGCACAAACGCAAAACGCTTGTGTGATCGCGCTGTGCCGCTTCTTTGCCACGCTGCAGTATCGCCGTGTGATCACCGGCTAACAGCCTAAGCATGGAGACTCAGGGGACTGTGTGATCTGGCTACCGTGCTTTATTTTGCTCCGGGGTGAACAGCCACGCCTCCCCCCCGCGTTATCTGGCCCATGTGACCGGGGCCGTTGTTGACGAAATTCTCCGGATTGCCAAGTCACTTCGAGAAAGCTTCATCCAAACAGGACCATGTGCCACTGAGTCTTTTAGTCTCATTCCATGACCAATTAGAAGATCGTTCCTGAGTTATTTCATAACACACCTCAATGTTTTCAATAATAATCCTAAGTGCATCTATAATTCAAAGTGGGACATGTGTATGAAGGAATGAGAAGATCATGGAATGAGACTAAAAGACACAGTGGCACATGGTCCTGTTCGGATGAAGCTTCCTCGAAACGACTTGGCAATCCGGAGAATTTCGTCAACGACAACCACCTTTGGGCCTCTTTACACGATTTGTATTGATTTTGTTATATGGATGTTACCATATTGATAACAGAAAATATAAGGTTGTTTCGAGCGCACTATCTACAGCTTTCCTCTGTCATGGTCATAATGCTCTTATGAGCTGTGATTCTCTAATAGAAGTACACACCAATAATAAGTAACAGCAAAAAACCCCACTAGTAACGAAGGGAGGGAGAGATGGCAGGCAAGAGGGGAATTAGCTCCGGATGTGGGCGGTGATGCATAGACATTTTCTCTCTCCATCACACTTTCCCCAAACCCACCCTGGGTACGAACTTTTAGAAAGGGATTGCACCAAAGCAGGTCTACAGGAAACCACACTGGAGCGGGGGAGAATCCGGAAGGTTGGCAGAAGCACGGCCATGTTGTACAGAATGCCAGATGTTATTCGGGCAGGTGTTCCACATGGAAGCAACCCAAGCCTGGGCACCTGTGCTGAATCTTGTAGCTGACTCCCTCTCCAAAAGAACTGCTTCCATGTAACGCAGCCCCGTAGCCAGGATTTTGTGGCTGCCATTATTTTCCAGAATGAAGCGGGGGGTGGCGGCGCGTGCCCCTCTCCCTCCCGTCCTGCAAGATTTAAAGGGCCTTTCAGCTGATCGGCGGAGAGCACGTGCTCCCCACCGATCAGCTGAAAGGCCCTTTAAATCTTGCAGGAGGGGAGGGAGAGGGGCACGCGCCACCACCACCCCTGCTTCATTATGGGAAATAATGGCAGCCCCACCAGAAACTTTTTTACCCCCACAAGCCACAAAATCCTGGCTACGGGGCTGCGTTACATGGATTGAGTTCTTTTGGAGAGGGAGTCAGCGACAAGCTTCAGCACAGGTGCCCAGGGTTGGGTTGCTTCCACGTGGAACGCCTGCCCGAATAACATCTTAAATCTTGTAGGAGGGGAGGGAGAGGGGCGCGTGCCAACCCCCGCTTCTTCTCAAAAGCATTTAAAGGATCCCTTTAAGTGCTTTTGAGAAGAAGCAGGGGGCCTTTAAGGAAGGGGGCTGGCCCTTTAAGGAAGGGGTGGAGCCCACGATCGCCCCACCGATCAGCTGAAAGGCCCTTTAAATCTTGCAGGAGGGGAGGGAGAGGGGCGCGTGCCAACCCCCGCTTCTTCTCAAAAGCATTTAAAGAATCCCTTTAAGTGCTTTTGAGAAGAAGCAGGGGGCCTTTACGGAAGGGGGCTGGCCCTTTAAGGAAGGGGCGGAGCCTCCGATCGCCCCACCGTAGCTACAGACCAGACGTGACGAAGCCTTGAGCTCTCGATCCTCCCCCATCTCTTTGTTCCCTCCTCTTCTACCGCCAGGCCTCCTCCGAAGCACACGCTCAGCAGGGTCATGATCACCAAAAACCGGGGGAAAGACAAGATGTGGTCCTACACCCGTGAGCCCATCAAGCAGCCCCTGCTCAAGAAGATCCTGGGAAGCGAAGAGCTCTCGCAAGAAGCCTGCATGGCTTTCATCGATATCCTTCCAAGTGCGGTGCCAGAACAGAGGTGGCAGATGGGGAAGAGCCAGTGTGGTTCGTTGCAGAAGCCAGGAAGGGGGCAGGACGGCTGGGCAATCCACTGGCTTGGGGCCGGGTCCTCTCCCCTTTGTGGGTTCATCTCCGTGGGGTGTTTGGTTGATATGGCAGGGTTTGCCCGGTCATAGAAGCGCGATACTGAGTGCAGTAAATAAATCTCCTGTCCCGTCCCCGAAGGCCGGGGCCCGGAATCCGTGGCACGGCGGCAGACCCGGGAGCCCACGACGCCCTCCCCTCCGCGAGCCGGCTTACCTGGGGGAGGCCGTCCAGCCGAGAGCCCGTCGCTCGGCACACCGACAAGGGAAGAGTCGAGGCCCGGTCGCGCCAGGGCAAAGCCCCGAGGCCCACGGAGCTGCCGGGCGGAGAGGCGAGACGGAGCCGGGGGCGGGACGGGAAGCAACACACAGAGGCAGGAACAGCAAGGCGGCGGCGGCGCGGCCCCTGGGCCACCGAGACCGCCGCCGGCATGCCGACTGACCTCCGGGGAATGCCCTGTCAGCGTTCCCCGTTATAAGGAGGGGCGGAGCCTGGATCTGGGGCTGGAGGGGCGGTCCCGGGTGTAAGGCGAACTAAATAAAAGGCAGACAGAGGAGAGGGCCGAGGAGGATGACACACGGCGACGACTGCAGGAGGAAGAGAGAGAAAGGAACCACCAGGGGTGTATCGCAGCGTGTGGGCAGAGGGACACCCGGGGTGCTTTCAACCCCGTCCCCTGCCGGTCTGAGGTCTCTCTCTCTCCGACGCATTATACGCTCGCCTGCCTCCGTGACCGCCCGTCCGCCCGGGACCTCACACCAGCAACACGGCCACTGGGGGCGCCACCCCGAGGCCGGAGCAGGGACCCGACATCTCCCAAGAAGTATACTGCAAAACAGGCAAACTTACATTTATTCAAGTAGATCTAGTTCACATTCGGGTTGCAGTCAAAAGAAGAGAAAGATGCCTGTGCGAAGGAGTACTTCCCCTATCCCAGATGGCCAGCTTGTCTGGCATTGTGTGTGGGGGAGTATGAGGGCACTGGCTGTAAGGAGAGACCTGCAGAACTATGAGTCTCCATGGAAGGCCATGTAAAGGGAGGGAGACGACAAAACGAGACAGGGAAGCGGTGGCACAGGCAATACAACGCCTGCTATTAACATCTGTGGCGAACAGTCAGTATGGCTGTTCGATCCCCCACCGTGGCCGGGTTGAGCCCCTGGCCCTCGTCCCAGCTCCCGCCAACCCAGCGGCTCTAATTAACATCAGAGAAATGGGTACCTGCCCTAGGTGGCAGGGGGCACCCTCCTCCTGGCCTTGCGCTGGGATGGTGATCGGTGATGCAGAGAATCGGCAGCAGTACCAGCAGCAGAGAGAGAGAAATAGCGGCGGCGGAGAACCGACAGAGGCGACCCAGGACGGCGATTATTGGATCGAGCAGAGAGGTGGAGTTGAAGGTGGAGACGGAATCGGAGCCGGAGTGACGCTAGAACGCGGGGCTCAGCACGGCAGGAGTTGTTTGGACGTTGGCCAAGGCTGCGCCCGAGGAAAAATGCGCCGCTCTGAAAGAAGAGGATAAAAGAATAACAACTCTCTCGAGTCTGGTCGATGACTGCCGGGTCGCTGGAAAATAATAGCAACGGAGCTGTCGAGTGAAGAAAAAAGGATTGTGCCGGATAAAGGGTGCTGGCAGGTTGTCCCCCCCCCCCCCACTACATTGTGGCCCAAGATAGGTTACTGGCTACTATGATGTAGCACCTGTAAACCGCTCTGAGACCCGCTAGGGGTTACGAGCGGTATATAAGTCACATATAAATAAAATAAAATAAATAAATAAAAATCTAAAGAGTACTTCCCCTATCACAAACGGCCAGCTTGTCTGGCATCACTTGTGTGGGAGTAGGAGGGCATTGTCTCTACAGGAGAGACCTGCAGAGAGATGTGTCCCCATGGAAGGCCATGTGCAGAGAGGGAGAGGACAAAGTGAAACAGAGAGGAGGGGTCAGAGGGCAGCTCCCGGGTGAAGACAAAGAGAGGCATATCCCATTCAAGGGGATAACACCTGCGCACCCTTAGAGTGATGTAGTGCCCCCCGGTGTCCAAGCATGCTGAGTCGCTCACTCTAACACAGCCAGCCCCCCAAATCCCACTGCCTTCCCACCCCCTGGCTATCCCCAGGCAGACAGAGGGGAGGGACCTCAGCAAGGTCTCTGTCTGGCCTCCCCTGATCTAACCAGCCCCTCCTTCAACCAGCCCAGGCCGTTGGTTATACCAACTGGTCCCTTCCAACTCTAACATTCTATGATTCTGTGTTTGTTTGTTTGTTTTTGTTTGATTAAAAAAAATAAAATTCTTTTTAAAAAGAAGAAGACTGACCTTGATGGACTGAAGGTCTGATTCTAGTATAAGGCAGCTTCATGTTTGTGTTCATTAAAAAGTTTTTAACCAAAACCACCCCCTGTTCCGGCTCGAGGAAAGGATCTTCTGTTTGGAAACAAAATCTTATCGTTCCTTAACAAGGACTTCGTACCTGTCCTGAAGTACATGAGCGACTACCCTTCCAAAAGGACCCGCTCGGTGAACGAGCTGACCGACCAAATATTCGAAGGGGCTCTGAAAGCCGAACCGCTCAAAGACGAGGTCTATTCCCAGATCCTGAAGCAGCTGACCGACAACCACATCAAGTAAGGGACAGTGCGGCCCAGGGGCTGGAGTGTGTCAGTCGACCAGTGGGGAAGATGTGGACTCAAATCCCCCCTCCCTCAGCTAGGAAGCTCGCAGGCCAGTCGCTCTCTTAGCCTGGCCTACCCCATAGGGTTGTTGTGAACATTAACAGATAGGACAGAAACTCGTACACCTTGGGCAAAGGACAGGGTAAAAATGTAATATATAGAAATGTATTTTTCTTCTCACCACTGCACCTTTCTAGAATAATACCAGTGGCAAAATTTGGGACTTATTACAGAAGGGGCATGATCAGCTATTAATCAATTATCCAGATCCCCCCCCCCTTCCTTATGTTTTAATGGGTGGAAGCACATGTCCTTGTAGACAGATTTCCTGCCAGTGCTGGGACGTTGCATGAAAAGAAGCCACAGTGAATTCTGCCCCCACACCAGCTGTAGCCCTAGATTTGAAGTGGGGGGAAGTACTATAAGGAAGAACATAACATCAGAAGAGCCCTGCTGGATCAGACCAGTGAGGGTCCATCTAGTCCAGCCTCCTGTCTCACACAGGGGCCAACCAGTTCCTCTGGAGGGCCAACAACAGGGCAGAGAGGCTGAGGCCTTCCCCTGATAAGAACTTCAGAAGAGCCCTGCTGGATCAGACCAGTGAGGGTCCAGCCTCCTGTCTCACACAGGGGCCAACCAGTTCCTCTGAAGGGCCAACAACAGGGCAGAGAGGCCGAGGCCTTCCCCTGATAAGAACCTCAGAAGAGCCCTGCTGGATTAGACCAGTGAGGGTCCATCCAGTCCAGCATCCTGTCTCACACAGGGGCCAACCAGTTCCTCTGAAGGGCCAACAACAGGGCAGGGAGGCCGAGGCCTTCCCCTGATAAGGACCTCAGAAGAGCCCTGCTGGGTCAGACCAGTGAGGGTCCATCTAGTCCAGCAT
>NW_015176071.1:10813-17607 GCF_001447785.1 Gekko japonicus | reverse complement strand
CACAGGGGCCAACCAGTTCCTCTGAAGGGCCAACAACAGGGCAGAGAGGCCGAGGCCTTCCCCTGATAAGAACCTCAGAAGAGCCCTGCTGGATTAGACCAGTGAGGGTCCATCCAGTCCAGCATCCTGTCTCACACAGGGGCCAACCAGTTCCTCTGAAGGGCCAACAACAGGGCCTGGAGGCTGAGGCCTTCCCCTGATAAGGGCGTAAGAAGAGCCCTGCTGGGTCAGACCAGTGAGGGTCCCTCTAGTCCAGCCTCCCATCTCACACGGGCCAGCCAGTTCCTCTGGAGGGCCAACAACAGGGCAGAGAGGCCGAGGCCTTCCCCTGATAAGAACCTCAGAAGAGCCCTGCTGGGTCAGACCAGGGAGGGTCCATCTAGTCCAGCCTCCTGTCTCACACAGTGGCCAGCCAGGTCCTCTTGAGGGTCAAGCTGGGTCAGACCAGGGAGGGTCCATCTAGTCCAGCATCCCGTCTCACACAGGGGCCAACCAGTTCCTCTGGAGGGCCAACAAACAACAGGGCGTAGAGGCCATGGCCTTTCCTTGAAGTTGCCTCCTGACTGTTGGATTCAGAGGTTTAGTGCTTCTAAAAGTGGAGGCTCCCCTCAGTTGCCATGGCTAGCAGCCACTGTAGACTTATCCTCCATGAAACTACCTAATCCCCCTTTCGAGCTGTTTATTCCTGTATAAGAGGAGGAATGTGAAAGTACCACAGACAATTTGGAACACAGTTCCAGTGTGTTTGAAATGGCATCCACCAGCTAATCAAAACGGCAGCCATCCTGGTGCAGTGGTTAAAGCGTCAGACTAGGATCTGGGAGACACAGGTTTATTTTTTTATTTTATTAATTCCCACTCTGCCACGGAAGCTTGCTGGGTGACCTTGGGCCAGTCACACACTCTCAGTCTAGTCTACCTCATGGGGTTGTTGTTGTGAGGATAAAATGGAGGAAAGGGAAATGATGTAAGCCCACCCTGGGTCCCCACTGGGGAGAAAGAGAAGGGTATAAATGAACTAAGCGAAAGGCATAAGACTGTCAGATTTTGGAGGATAAGCAGGGTCGGCCCCGCTCACTATTTGGATGGGAGGCCACCAAGAAAGTCTAGGGTCTCTACGCAGAGGCAGGCAATGGCAAACTGCCTCCATTCGTCTTTTGCCCAGACCTGGAGGGCCCAGGCTAGCCCAGTCGCACCAGGTTTCGGAAGCTAAGCAGGGTCAGCGCTCGTCAATAATTGGATGGGAGAAGAAGAAGAAGAGATTGGATTCATACCCCAAAGGAGCCTCAGAGCGGCTTGCAAACTCCTTTCCCTTCCCCTCCCCACAACAGAAACCCTGTGAGGGAGGTGGGGCCGAGAGAGCTCTTGACAGAAACTGCTCTTTTTCAAGAACAGCTGTGCCAGAGCCAGGGGTCATTTCCTGCAGGAGCGCACGGGAGCGGAGCTCCGGCAGTAAAGAGCCCCGGGGGCGGGCACATGCAACACGCCCCGCCCCCTGCTCCCAGCAGCCCTCAGTCAGAGCGAGAAGCAGCCAGGTAAGCTGCAGAGGCCCCCCCAGCCCCCCAATCCAAAGCAGTCCAGTGGCACCTTTAAGACCAAGTTTTATTCAGGTACAAGCTCTCCCTCCTCTGCAGGGACAGATCTGCACGTCCCCCCCCCCAATAGCTAGCAATCCAAAACAGTCCAGTGGAGCCTGAGCGGTGGGTGTTGCCTTCTGACACACTTCCAGTGATGTCAGGAGGTGTGGCATATGCAAATGAGCTATGCTAATGAGCCCCCGCACCTTTTTTCCTACAAAATGACCCTTGGCTGGAACTATGGCTTGCCCAAGGTCATCCCGCCAGGTGCAAGTGGAGGAGTGGGGAATCAAACCCAGTTCTCCCAGATTAGAGTCCGCGCACTTAACCACTACACCAAACCGGCTCTCCACCAAGGAATTCCAGCGTTGCTACTCAGAGGCAGGCAATGGCAAACCATCTCTGTTTATCTCTTGCCTTGAAACCACTACTGGGTCCCCGTAATTCGGCTGTGTCTCGGTGGAACTTTCCACACACAGCGTCGTAAACGAGTGCTTAGCTGATTATTTTTGCAGGACTTGGAACTGAGTCTCCCGTTTCTTTTCGAAGGTACAGCGAAGAGAGGGGGTGGGAGCTGCTGTGGCTGTGCACGGGCCTCTTCCCTCCCAGCAATGTCCTCCTGCCCCACGTCCAGCGCTTCATCCAGTCTCGGAAGCATCACCCGCTGGCCAATGACTGCATGCAGAGGCTGCAGAAGGCCCTGAGGTAACCTACCGAGTCGGCAGAGCTATTTTTGGGCAGGAACGCACAGGAACAGAGTTCCAGTTGGCTCCTGAGTTGGCCATGCCCAGTAGGAACTCATTAGCATAATAGGCCACACCCAAAAGCAGAAACTCATTAGGACTGGCTACATCAGGGGTGTGTGGCCTAACATGCAAAGGAGTCCCTGCTACAAAAAAAGCCCTGGATTTTGACAACAAACAAGGTAAACAGAATATGAAGCAAAAGGTGGGTGTGGCTGGACGAGCACACTTCTGGTAACGGGGTGCTGTCAAGGGCGTGGCCTAATATGCTAATGAGTTTTGGCTGTTCGGTGTGGCCTATTATGCTAATGAGTTCCTGCTGGGCTTTTTCTACAAAAAAAGCCCTGCGAGTCGGTACCTGTGTTGGAACACAGCTGTTTTTAAAAACTGGGTTCGAGGCACATCGCCGTGAACAGCTCTACTTCATTCAGCGATTTCAGAGACAAGACTGAAACCTCGGGGCAGCAGCCCTGTTTAAATAGCATGCAAAAAGCCACACCCAAACACACCCAACTCCCAGCGGTAGGCTATTTACATAACATTAGTTTCTCATTGGTCATCTCCAGAGTCCTGGTGGGCTATTGTTCTGGAGTTCCAAGCTCGGCCAGTCTCTGGTACCCAGTCCTGGAATGTTCCAGCCCTAATACATACCAGCTATGTACACTTTGCATGCCAGAGGTCCACAGCCCAGGAAAGAGTTGCACTGACTACAGGCCTGTAGCCATGCTGGAGGGCTTGGGGGGGCAGTGCCCGCACGGATGACCCACAGCCCTCTTCAGGAGGATGCCAGACCCCCCCGACTCCTGGGAGCCCCGTCAGTAAAGAGGCGCACCTGCCTGCCTTCTTGGCTCTCCCTCGGCGGCAGGATGGCAGTTGGGCTGGCTGGCAAAGGCGGAGTGAGGCGTGAGGGCAGGCCATTCCCACCCCATGGCTTGTAATGGGCCATTCCGGCCAGTTGGTGGCAGTGCTGCGCTGCAACTGAGAAAGCTGACGACATCAAGCCATGCCGAGGGAGAATGACGTTGGAACACGTCTGAAGCTTACATCTGGACAAACTCCCTGTCAGCTGCGAAATGTGTGCGATTTAAAGATACGGTATATGTTGTCCTCCCTTACCCCTATCATTGTTAGTCCCTTGTGAATACATGAGTAACTGTAAATTGCTCAGAGCCAGCAGCTCTGCAAGGATTGAGCGATTAATAAATCGAAAGATGATGAACACCTCACTGCACCTGCGCCAGCCAGCCCAGCCGCCACGCTGCTGCCGAGGGAGAGCCAAAGAGGCAGGCAGGCAGGCGTGTCTAAACACATGAAGTAGCTGTGGTTCCAATTTGCCCACTGATGGCAAGAGACCTCCAGGTTGTCGTGGCCGTTGCCCATCGATGCTCACTTCGTCAGCAGGCAAACTGCCCAGTGAAAGGGGTGGTGGTGAGCATCCTGGGGAGAATAACTGAAAAGCAACACAAGGCCTTGTCTAGTTACAGAAAGTTTTTACCATAGAATTCCTGGCCGTTCCTAGAGCTACCGGGGCAAAGTGTAGCTCTTGCAGTCACCGGACACTCTATGGTCAAGCTGGAAGTTCTTAAGAACATAAGAGACGCCAATGTTGGATCAGGCCAAAGGCCCATCCAGTCCAACACTCTGTGTCACACAGTGGCCAGAAATACCAGGTGCCACCAGGAGGTCCACCAGTGGGGCCAGGACTCTAGAAGCCCTCCCACTGTTGCCCCCCCCCAAAGCACCAAGAAGACAGAGCATCACTTGCCCCGGAGCCCCTATCTATACCTTGTGGCTAATAGCCACTGATGGACCTCTGCTCCATATGCTTATCTAATTCCCTTTTGAAGCCGTCCGTGCTTGTAGCCGCCGCCACCTCCTGTGGCAGTGAATTCCATGTGTTAATCACTCTATGGGTGAAGAAGTACTTCCTTTTATCCGTTCTAACCCGACCGCTCAGCAATTTCATGGAGTGCCCACGAGTTCTTGTATTGTGAGAAAGGGAGAAAAGTACCTCTTTCTCTACCTGCTCTTTCCCATGCATAATCTTGTAAACCTCAATCATGTCACCCCTCAGTCGTCGTTTCTCCAAGCTAAAGAGCCCCAAGCGCCTTAACCTTTCCTCATAGGAAAAGTGTCCCAACCCTTTTATCATTGTAGTTGCCCTTTTCTGCACTTTTTCCAAAGCTATAATATCCTTTTTAAGGTGTGGTGACCAGAACTGCACACAGTACCGTAGAATTTCTGGTGATGGCTCGAGCTACCTCACATCACTTCTGGGTAGCACTAGGAATTGCCAGGGACTCTGTGATAAGGACTTCCCGGAAGTAGCCAAGGCCTTGTTTTGCTTTTTGAATTCTTCTCCCAGGATGCCCGCCATCCCAACCCTGCTGCCAGTTGCCAGACACCGCCTGTAACACTGGTGGTAGCCAAGCTGAAACGTGATAGCATGTCAGTGCGGAAACTCTCCCAGCGTGTGAATGCTTTAGCATTACAGCAAGCTCCTTTCCTTTCTAGGAACGGCTCTCGCAAGTACCCTCCCCACCTGGTGGAAGTGGAGGCGATTCAGCACAAAACCACTCAGATTTTCCATAAAGTGTACTTCCCAGATGACACCGACGAGGTAAAGGCAAACTTTTTCTAGGGGGGCAGACGCTTTTCTCCCAGGGAGGATCTGAGGCCACCTCTGTACAATACATCCAGGCGGGAGGCAGGCAGTAGTTTTTTCAAGAGAGCCGAAAGGCAGAGCTACCATTGCCCACGGTTAAGCACTCGTGTCCTTGGGCTCAGGTAGGATCTACCCATCTGTGGATATTATGCTATTGTAATCATTCAAAATGGAGCTGCGGTGGCTCAAGTGGTTAAGACGCTAAACTGCAGGCTGTGGAAGGTCGGTAGTTCAGCCGTTCGAGACCCGAGTGTGCCGCATGACGGAGTGAGCTCCCGTCTTTAGTTCCAGCGCCTGCCAACCTAGCAGTTCGAAAGCAAGAAATTGCAAGTAGATAAATAGGTACCACTTTGGTGGGAAGGTAACAGCGTTCCGTGCGCCTTGGTGTTTCGTCATGCCGGCCACATGACCACGGAAACGTCTTCGGACAGTGCTGGCTCTTCAGCTTTGAAACAGAGATGAGCACCGCAACCCTAGAGTCGGATTCGACTGGCTTTTGAGCAAGGGAACCTTTACCTTTACCTAATCATTCAAAAATTCCAGGTGGGGTTATGGGCTAGAGTACAAACTTCTCCTTGTTGGACAAAGAGACCCAAGGACACAGACGAGGCAGGGGCTGAGCACCGACTCTGAGTTGGGAAATCCCTGGAGATTTTGTGGGTACAGGTGTCAAGCCCTGGACGCAGTTACTCCCACAAACCCTCTTGTAGCAGCAAGATTTGTGTATTAGGAGACAGAGAGGTTCCAAGCATGGACAGCTTCTGTGTCGGAACTGGGTTCCAGAGGCCCGTCCCCCCAATATAATAAAAGCAGGAGAACCCACAGATGGCAAACGACCAATCACTGCTCTCATTCAGTCCGCCACATGTCTGCTTCTGCCCCTACAATCGCCCCCAGCACCTGCAAGCTAACGGCTACATTATCTAGAAGCTCCGCAACCTACAAGGTCACACCGGACGGTGAGACCGTACGCATCCCAAGCAATGTTCCCTCTAAGCTGAGTTAATGTGAGCTAGCTCACAGGTTTTTTAGCCTCCGGCTCACACGTTTTGGTCTTCGCTCGGGAAGGACGGCTCCAGAGCAAACGGGTTCACGCAGTAGCCAAATCTCTTGCTCGCAACTTTAATGCCCGTAGCTCTCCAAGTAGAATTTTTTACTCATAAGACTCCACAGCTTAGAGGGAGCATTGATCCCAAGATGTTCACAGCACACTCGGGAGGCCCCTGCGTGAGAACTGTTACGAGGCAGCACTAACCAAGCAAAGCAGACCAGCCGTACACAGTCACTCCCCACCAGAGGTCATTTGGGGGGGGATCGTGGGGGATCGCAGTTCCCCAGGGTGAGGTACGGGGGCGGGGCACATGACGAAGCCCGCCCCCTGCTTCCGGCCGCCCGGCTCCCAGCCCTCATTCAGCCAGGAGGAGGCAGGAGAAGAGGGAGGGTAAGTTGCTTCCTCCCTGCCTCTCCCCACCTCTGCCTGCCTGGGGCCAGGGAGGGCCTTCGCGGGGCTTCCTTGCACTCCCGCCGGCCTTGCAGGTCCACCGCTGGGCCTCTCATGGGGCTCGGCAGTGGAGCTGCAAGGCCGGCGGCGGCAGCCGGGACCGTTGGGGGCAGGGTGTGTGGCCTTATGACACACTTCTGGTGATGTCAGGGGGTGTGGCATATGCTAATGAGTTATGCTAATGAGTTCCCCTAGCTCTTTTTCTACAAAACGACCCCTGCTCCCCACCCCCAGTTTCCAGCAGAGAAGATCAGGGCTATTTTGGGGCAGGAACGCACAGGAACGGAGTTCCGGCTGGCTTCAGAGTT
>NW_015176071.1:0-7720 GCF_001447785.1 Gekko japonicus | reverse complement strand
CTGGGTTTTGGCCACGGTGTGACACAGGAGTGTTGGGCTGGATAGGCCATTGGCCTGATCAGGGGTCATTTCATAGAAAAAGAGCTAGGGGGACTCATTAGCATAACTCATTAGCATATGCCACACCCCCTGACATCACCGGAAGTGTGTCCTCCCCACAGCCGGCGGCGACCTCCAGCGGGCACCAGCAGGGAGCTCCAGGCCCCGCCCTCCCGCACCTCACCCGGGGGGATGGCGTTGGCGGGTGGCGGATGCCACATAAGTCCACCAGGAACGCGATCAGACGCCTGCCCTTGGCCCGCGGTTTCAGGAAACTAGTACCTCGTAGGTACTAGTTTTTAACTCCGCACCTTCAGCGGTGCCACGGGTTCACCACAGGAGCACTGCGCTCCCCAGATGTTGGGGTGAGATCGTTCTTAGTCCAGGTGATGGAAAAGACAATGTATCTCATGTTATGCTTCTCCTTTTCCTTATTGAGGCTAAAAGTACCCCTGGGGAACTGGCTCTTGGGGGGGGAAGTTAATCCCCCCTTCTCTACCACTGCAGCCCTGTCCCCACCTTGGGCCCCCAGATGCTTGCCTAGTTTTTGAGGCTAAAGTACACACGAGGTTATCTGAACACAAATCCCGAACATGACATGTATTTTGGCTCAGAAAGGCTTTGACATATAAAACACTAAGGAACGTAAGAGCAGCGATGCTGGATCAGACCAGTGGTCCACCTGATCCAGCATCCTTCCACATAGTAGCCATCATGGCCTGTATGCTGGCACAGTGGCCGTGTTATTCAAAGAAGATGTTTTGGGGAGGGGAGCCACGTTGGTCTGCAGTGGGAGAGCTGTATTCGAGTACAGTTGCACCTTGGAGACGAACGAGCTTTGCAGGCAAGAAACTTTCAAGAATCAAAGCTCCCCGATGAAAGATCTCCGTGGATGCCATAAAATCCAGTTTGGCCTTTAGGCTTCTCCCTTGAGATGCTAGTTTTCTGCATTCAGGGAATAAAAAATGGTACATCTCAGAAGCAGGTTTACTACCTCAGCAAGAACTGGGCATTAGCCCAAACATCTTCCAGAAGTGGTATTATACTGCAAGCCAATGCGAGATGTTCTTTGCAGTGTGGGGCGGGGAGGATGGCTTGAGAAGCAGGATTTCTGCTTGCGTCGTTTCATAGATGACTGAACCGCGTGCAATTCTTCCAGGTCATCAGTGTGCCTGAAGGCGATTTCTTCTTTGACTTTGTCAGACACTTGACAGACTGGATAAAGAAAGCGAGACCAGCAAAAGACGGTAATTCTCCAGAGCTCCTCCTCTCTCACCTGTGATGGGGCTTTTTTAATTCCAGGGGATCGATATGACACCTTCAGGTCCATGTGGTGGAGGTATCCGAGTGTGCTCTGCACACACATAGAAACCTGCTTGGTTTTTATGTATCAACCTGCCCTCTGCATACACACCCGCCCCCCAGAAGAATGGAACTACCCCAGAAAAAGCACTTTGAATTGGCCCCCAGAGGCAAATAGCCAGTGCAGCTGACATGGTGCTGGAGTAATGCTGCCGCATGTAGTACCCATGGAAGCTTCCAGGATGTCTTCAAGGGCAGTCCCACACAGATCACGTTACAGTAGTCCAGTCTGGTGGTTGCAGTGGCATGGATCAGTGTGGCTCGATCATCTAAATAAGAAGCAGTTTAAGAGGTCAAGTGGTTAAGGCGCTGAACTGCAGGCTGTGGAAGGTCGGTAGTTCAGCAGTTTCGAGACCCGGGTGCCGCATGATGGAGTGAGCTCCCATCTTTAGTTCCAGCTCCTGCCAACCTAGCAGTTCGAAAGCAAGAAATTGCAAGTAGATAAATAGGGACCACTTCGGTGGGAAGGTAACAGCGTTCCATGCGCCTTGGTGTTTAGTCATGCCAGCCACATGACCACGGAAACATCTTCGGACAGCGCTGGCTCTTCGGCTTTGAAACGGAGATGAGCACCGCAACCCTAGAGTCAGACTCGACTGGCTTTCGAGCAAGGGAACCTTTACCTTTACCTTTATAACTGAAAGAGGGCACTCCTAAGCAACACCTATTTATCCATTAACAAGGCTAGGTCAAAGACTGTACCCCAAAGCTCTTAACTTGATCTACCAAAAAGAACTTTAACCCCATCTAAATCTGGTAGATGAACACCAACTGATGAGAGCCAGTTTGGTGTACCAGTTAGGAACACGGACTCTAATCTGGGAGAACTGGCTTTGATTCCCCACTCCTCCACATGCAGCTGCTGGAGTGACCTTGGGTCAGTTACAAGCAGTGTTCCCTCGAAACTGAGTTAGTGTGAGCTAGCTCACAGTTTTTTAGCCTCCGGCTCACACATTTTCACCTTAGCTCAGGAAGGATGGCTCCAGAGCAAACTAATTTATGCAGTAGCCAAATCACTGGCTCACAACTGTAATGCCAGTAGCTCACAAAGGAGAATTTTTGCTCACAAGACTCCACAGCTTAGCGGGAGCATTGGTTAAAAGTTCTCTCAGAGCTGTTCTCTCCAGAGCAGTCCTCAAAAGAGCTCTCTCAGCCCCACCTACCTCACAGTGTGTCTGTTGTGGGGAGGGGGAGGGGAAGGAGATTGTAAGCCGCTCTGAGACTCCTTTGGGTAGTGAAGGGCGGGGTATGAATCCAATCTCTTCTCTCTCTTCCTCTTCTTCTTCCAACCAAACCTTCTGCCTTCCCAGCCATCACCACCTGTGTCTTGTCTGGGTTAACTTTCAGTTTGTTTACCGGCCTTCAGCCAGGTGACCACAGCCTCGAGACACTTTATATGTCGCTAAGCCTCCAAAAACGGCTGTGAAGGAGACAGCCGCGTCTGGAGGCTTAGATGGTGGCGGAAAGCACTGTCAGTTTGCATCTGACTTGTGGTGACCCCTGTAGAGTTATCAAGGGAGGAGACATTCAGAGGTGGTTTGCCATTGCCTGTGTAAGGACCTGGGACTTCCTTGGTGGTCTCCCATCCAAATACTAACCAGGGCTAACCCCGCTTAGCTTCCAAGATCGGATTAAATCAGGCCTGCCTGGGCCATCCAGATTCAGGCAGAGATGCTTTAGAGAAAGGAAAATGTCAGTAACCTTAGTGCAAATCATGCGTAGATTTATGCCAGCACACTGAAATGATTGTGCATGGTGCTCCTGTGTACATTCGTTACTTACCATGAGACCTTGGATGCCACACTTCCTAATAAAGGACTCACAACAACCAGTGATTGGGACGTGGAAATTTCATGAATTTGTTGTCGAAAACTTTCACGGCCATCGGATTAAATCAGGCCAGCCTGGGCCATCCAGATTCAGGCAGAGATGCTTTAGAGAAAGAAAAATGTCAGTAACTTTAGTGCAAATCATGCATAGATTTATGCCAGCACACTGAATCGATCGTGCTTGGTACTCGAGTGTCATTTGTTACTTATCATGAGACCTCGGGTGCCACACTTCCTAATGAAGGACTCACAACAACCAGTGATTGGGACGTGGAAACTTCATGAATTTGTTGTCGAAAGCTTTCACGGCCAGAGTTCATTAGGTGTTGTAGATCTTCCAGGCTGCATAGCCGTGGTCTTGGCATTCTGGGACGTGATGTTTCGCCAGCAGCTGTGACTGACATCCTCAGAGGGATAACACAGAAAGGAGTACTCTCCGTGTCAAGGTGCCTACCATTTTTCTTCCCGCCTTGACACGGAGAGTACTCCGTCTTCCTGTGTTATACCTCTGAGGATGCCAGTCACAGCTACTGGCAAAACGTCAGGTCCTACAATGCCAAGACTATGGCCATACAGCCCGGAAAATCTACAACTAACTTCATGGATTGTTAATCAATGTGTCAATTAGCATATGGAGAATATGGAGAGCTGGTGACTGAGGATCTTTTAAAGACTGTGAAGCAGAGAATCTCATAGGTCTGGTTTCTGTGGAGAGAGATCGAGAGTTCTTCTCTCCAGAGCATAATGCTCTTATGGGGGTATACCAGGAGATGGGGGTATACCCGGAGAGGTGGTCCCGTAGTTCTGACTGCCGCTGCTGTGGTTCTTTCTTTGGGCAGGGATTGTGCCTTCTCTCACCTACCAAGTGTTCTTCATGAAAAAGCTCTGGACCCACACTGTGCCTGGAAAGGATTCGATGGCTGACTCCATCTTCCACTACTATCAGGTACGCCCCGCTCGCGCAGCATCAATGAGTAGACGTCGGGCAGCAGCAGACCAAGAAAGGGACCTTGGGGTGGCAGTGGATAGCTTGATGAAAATGTCGACCCAGCGTGCAGCTGCTGGGGGGAAAGGCACATTCCACGCTGGCCGTAATCAGAGCAGGAACAGAAAATAAAGCCGCCGCTATCCTACGGCTGGATCTTAGGGAAAACTTTTTGACAGTCAGAGTTGTGCAGTGATGGAATCAGCTGCCCAGGGAGGTGGTGAGCTCCCCCTCCCTGGCACTCTTGAAGCAGCGGCCGAACAAACCCTTGTCAGGGAAGCTCTAGGCTGATCCTGCGTTGAGCAGGGGGCTGGACTAAATGGCCTCTATGGACCCTTCCAGTTCTGTGGTTCTGTGATTCTATGTCACTTAGAGGAGGAAGCCAGGGAGCTGTTCCTGTTGGCAGCGGAAGATAGGACTCACAAGAATGGGTTTAAAGTAAGGGCGGGAAGGTACCGGCTGGATCTTAGGAAATACTGTTTTTTATAGTAAAAGTTGTGCAACAGTGGAATCAGCTGCCCAGGGAGGTGGTGCGCTCCCCCCTCACTGGCAGTCCTTAAGCAGCAGCTGGAAGAAGAAGAAGAAGAGGAGGAGGAGGAGGAGGAGGAGGCGTTCACTACCCAAAGAAGTCTCAGAGCGGCTTACAAACTCCTTTCCCTTCCCCTCCCCACAACAGGCACCCTGTGAGGTAAAAGAAGAAGGAGAAGAGATTGAATTTATCCCCCACCCTTCACTACCCAAGGGAGTCTCAGAGCGGCTTACAAACTCCTTTCCCTTCCCCTCCCCACAACAGACACTCTGTGAGGCAGGTGGGGCTGAGAGAGCTCTGACAGAAACTGCTCTCTTTCAAGGACAGCTCTGACAGAACTATGGCTTGCCCAAGGTCATCCAGCCAGGCACAAGCAGAGGAGTGGGGGTATCAAACCCGGTCCTCCCAGATTAGAGTCCGTGCATTTAACCACCACACCAAACTGGCCCTACACAAACACTTGCCAAGGATGCTCTCTAGGCTGTTCCTGGATTGAGCAGGAGGTTGGACTAGATGGCCCCTCCCAACTCTGTGATTCTATTCTACTGCCCTTATAGAGATCTACGGTGAAACCACACTTGGGATATTGTGTTCCATTCTGGTCACCACATCTAAAATAAAAATGTTGTGGGGCTTGAAAAGGTGCAGAAATGAGCAACCAGAATTATCAAGGGGGCTAGAGCAGCTGTCCTCTGAGGACTGGTTAAAATGCTCAGGGCTGTATAGCCTAGAAAAAAGGTGACTAAGGAGAGTTGTGAGTTTATAGAATCATGCATGGTGTGGAGAAAGTGGACAGGGAAAAACTCTTCACCCTCTCCCATAATGCGTGTACCTGGGGGGTCATCCCCTCAAGCTGAAGGGCGGAAGAGGCGGGGCAGACAATAGGAAGTATTTTTTCATACAGCGCATAGTTACCGTAACCTGTGGAACTCACAGCCACTGGATGTGGTCCTGGCTGCCAACTTGGAAAGCTTTGAAAGGGGAGTGGACAATGCCTCTGGTACTGGAGAGAATACATTCCATCGTGGCTAGTAGCCACGATGGAATGTATTCTCTCCAGTACCAGAGGCATTGTGCATCTTTGTGTCATTTGCTGGGGAGGACAGGAAGGATGACTCTGATGCAGTCTTCTTGTTTGTGGGCGTCCTGGAGGCAGCGGCACTAATTTTTTTACCTGCATGGCAGTTTTATGCTGAAGGCACTTTCCAAACTTGAACCCGTCATCTTCCCTCTGAAGCAGTGCAGTCCAGCGGTGTATCACCCCATTCTCCTGCCTGTCTGAACCAGGCCTGACAGGATGCCAGAGATGAGAGGGAAACACGCTCATATCTGTGTGTTTTCCAGGGACTGCTGAGAAAGGGGGAGCACAATATTCTGGGGGGAACACTCAGAAGTGACATCAGTCCTCTCTAGGAATCACCAGGAACTCTATGATTTTTACCATAGAGTCTTGGGCAATTGCTAGAGAGGAATCATGTCACTTCTAGGTTGTTCCTGGAAGTGAAATCATACCATCGTTGAGAGCACATGTCCCCTGCTGGTTGTAGGCCATGCCTGGAAACTCTATGGTTTAGCATTATCGAAATTTAAAATGTCCTCCCCATCCCCCGTTCCTCTCCCTATTCCCTTTTGTTCTTACTGTGTTGCACAATGCTCCCTCTTTCTCTCTCTGTTTCCGGCACAGGAATTACCAAAGTATCTCCGCGGCTACCACAAATGCACCCGGGAGGAGGTCCTGCAGATAGGGGCCCTGATCTATCGGGTGAAATTTGAGGATGACAAGTCCTATTTCCCCAGCATCCCCAAACTCCTGAAGGAGCTGGTGCCTGAACCTCTCATTCGGCAGCTGTCTCCCGATGACTGGAAGAGGGTAGGTCTGCTGGAGCACCGTGAACCCCGGTTCCCTCGCTCTCTGCTTGCTCCTCTTCACCCCCATCGTAGTAGGGGGATAAAGCTGTGGGCAAGATGATGTCACCTCTGTTGGAAATATGTGTGTGTTGCAAGGTCATTATAGGGTTAATAGGTTTACCTTGTGTGCTGTTGTTTAAACTGACCTGGAAGGGAAACCTGGTTCAGAGTCAATGGGAAGAAAGCCCGGGAAATCCAAGTCTGTTTACTCACAATAATTGGTTAATGTATTCAAGTGATTTCCTTCTAGGGGTCTAGAAGAAGAAGAATCTCCATTGCTTTTGTTGAAATATGTGTGTGTTGCAAAGTCATTATAGGGTTAATCTGTTTACCTTGTGTGCTGTTGTTTAGACTAAAACCTGGAAGGGAAACCTGGTTCAGAGCCAATGGGAAGAAAGCCCGGGAAATCCAAGTCTGTTTACTCACAATCATTGGTTAATGTATTCAGGTGATTTCCTTCTAGGGGTCTAGAAGAAGAAGAATCTCCATTGCTTTTGTTGCTGTTGTTGTTGAGAGATGGTGTGGTCAGTCTGTTCCTGTAGCTGCAGAGATGTAGCCTTAGGTCTCTGTTATTTGGTAGCTTTTCCTGTGTACCCTTCCCTTAGAAGCTAAGATTTTTACTCAGAAAGAAGTGCCTCCTCTCCAGTGAAGCAAAGATCCATTGCAAACTTTGAGTATCTGAGTATTTTTGCCAATCTTTCCAACAACCTTCAGGGAAAACTCTTTGGCAAAACCAGAGAGTTTTCAGCCATCCCTAGAGCTACCCGCCATCACTTCTGGGTTTTCCCCTGGAAGTGATGTCATCAGCCCATGCCATCACTTCGATTTCTTTCTGTTTTCCCTCATCGCCACTTGGAGTAGTGGTGGGCGATGAAAGCTTAGGGGAATGCCATCCCGAGCCCCTGAACCCAAATCACTGGTGTTTTAACACACCCGAGGGGGGGGGGAGTTGAAGTGTGTGGAAAAGAAGAGGACCCGATACCAGCTGCAAAGCCTCTTTTCCGCCTAGAAGGTAGAATAAACATGGGCTCCATTCAGACAGCCCTGGCCTGGGTGGCCCAGGCTAGT
>NW_015176070.1:187623-188615 GCF_001447785.1 Gekko japonicus | reverse complement strand
TGTAGGGTTTGTCCTGTTTGTCCTATGTATTCTGTGTGTAAGAAAAGAAAAAGAAAAGAAAACCTCTACTGGATAATGACAGTTCTCTTTTACAGGTACTGGGGGGCAAACCTTTTCTTGCACACAGACAACACCCCAATCTCAAACAGCTCCTCATCCACAATAATGCAACATCTAATTTGAACATGGACAGTGGGACCAGAGCTTGCAATAAACCCAGATGCCAACTTTGCTGCTGCATACACCCAGACAACACAATCACTGGACCCAACAAAATCAACTACACCATCAGAGGCTCATTCACTTGCTCATCTTCTAACATTGTATATGCCATTAAATGTCGACTGCCCTTCGGTTCTCTACGTAGGACAAACCCTATGCCAGAGGATAAATGGACACAAATCTTTGAACAAGTTTCTTGCCTCTCTGTCTAACTGCCAACACCCAACAGAGGAGAGGTTGTGAAGCTGAGCTGTGGGTATATATAGCATTCTGATCCCATAGAGCAGAATGAGAACTCTGCTATTGGCAGCCAGCAGTGTCTGTTAAGCTTTGGAGGCCCCATATTGGTGTTTCCAAGGCTGGAGTATTCTGCCTCCCATTGCTTTGAAGTTTGGTAAACATTTTGATTGAGTGGAGACAGTGATTCTGGAAATGTATCCATTCATGAACTGCCATGAACCGTTTGAAAGTTCGTGGAACGTTCGTGCCGGTCAACCTGCCATGAACTTCTGTTCGTGAACCATGAACTGGCCAAAATTTGTCACAAACTTTAGTTTGCGAGCCAGTCCATGCCCATTCCTAACAATGACCAGAACTGCACATAGTATTCCAAAAGTGGTTGCACCGTAGATCTATATGGAGGCATTATAATATTGGCTGTTTTATTTTCAATCCATTTCCTAATAATCCTCAGCATAGAATTTGCCTTTCTCACCACTGTGGCACACTGTGTTGACATTTCCATTGCGCTTCAACCCCATGGACTCTTT
>NW_015176070.1:164033-187604 GCF_001447785.1 Gekko japonicus | reverse complement strand
TTTCCCTCTTAGCAAGTTCAGAGTCATCAGCATATAATTGAAGTTCAGTTTTTTGTTCCCGCATGCATCATCTTAGCTTACCTACATTGAACTTCATTTGCCATATTGCTGCCCACACATCCAATTTATGGACAATGGGTGCAAGGGAGTCTGAGCACAGTAAAAGGCACTCTGACCATCCGCTAGACTCCCCTTTCTCCAAGAGTGAAGCATGCTAAGCCCATCAACCAATCCAGCACTGGAGCACAGCAAGGAAATACGCTGATGGCTGCTACAGTAATTGCCAGCCTATAGCCTGCTAAGAAAGTCACTTTCTCCAACAGTCTAGCCTTTCGTTCTGCCTTTCCTTGCACCCAGCTCAGCCAGATCCTGTAATATGGTAGTTATATTGTAGCAAGGCAAAACAACTTTTCCCTCTCTTTTCCTTAATTTTGCTCCCTCTTTTCCATAGTTTTTTTCATTGATTTCTCTCTCCTTCCACCTCATTTTTCCTTGCCCCAACTTAGTTTCAACTCCTTATCCCTATCTATCTTGGTAGCAGAATGTACTTAATAGTAGTACAGTAGCAAACCATTATTAATATCACAAACAGAAGCGTGGGAGTTAGTATTTCCCCATGATCTAACAAAGCACTAAAAGGATGCTCCCCTCCCCTCCACCTTTTATATGCATAGTAATGGAACATTAATCTGCTTTAGTAGTGGAACAGAAGGTAGAATTCCCAGTTCAGGCACTGGGTTGTTATCATTATTATTGTGTTGGTGGAAGATCTAATAGCCCTTTGTAAAGGCTACTTTGCTGTATGACAAATGACATCATCAGCTACCGATCCACCACCTCACCAACACTGGAGTCCAGGGGCTTGCCTTCAATGGCTTGCCTCCTTTCTCCAAGGCTGGGGACAAAGGGTGGCACTGGGGGAACAGCTGTCTTGAAGTCACCCACTGGGCTGCGGAGTGCCTCAAGGGGCAGTGCTGTCCCCAATGCTCTTCAACATCTGATGACACCCAGACTGGACGGCCAGTCTGACTCCAAACCAGAAGATCCGGACCCGACGTTACAAGCCATGGCTGGATGGCTTAGACCAGAGGTGACCAAACTTGCTTAACATAAGAGCCACATAGAATAAATGTCAGGTGCTTGAGAGCCACAAGACATGAACAAATATTACACATGTGCTTTTACTGAAAATATGCACATTTGCTTTTTATTAACATTAAATGAGACTGCCAAAAATAAAAACAAAAGGGGTAAAAACAGATATTGATAATGATATTTATTTGCCCAATGATATTTATTTGTCTAAGAGAGAGAGAGAGAGAAAGGTGGAAAGAAAGAATGAAACAGGTGGAAAGAGAGTGAGAAAGAAACAAAGTAAGCAAATAAATGGGGGAGGGAAGGAGGGGGAAGGAAGAGAGAGTGAAATAACTTTAAATGTATCCTCCAAGCCCGCCCCCCACGTCAGCTAGCTTGGTTTGGAGAAGGGATTTTAAGAGACAAATGCCTTCTCCAAGCCAGCCAGCGTGGAGAGGGGGAGGCTTTGAGAAGACCTCCCCCACCTCAAGCCTACCCAGGGAGAGGAACACTGGCTGGGGAAGGGAAAGCCAATCAGGGAGGCATGCTTTCCCAGCCTCCCCGCCAAGAGCCACATAATATGTGTGAAAGAGCCACATGTGGCTCCCGAGCCACAGTTTGGCCACCCCTGGCTTAGACTGAGCTGACTGAAACTGAATCCAATGAAGATGAAGTTCCTGTGCCTGAGCCGGGATGGTGTGAGGGTAGGAATCCCACTCCCAACCTTCGATGGGGCATCGCTGGTGCCAACACCGGAGGTTAGGAGTCTGGGAGTGCTCCTGGACACCTCAACAATGGAGGCCCAGGTAGCAGCCACTGCCAAATCACCTTTTACCACCTCCAGCTGATCAGGCAGTTGGTTCCCTTCCTCGAACACAACTATGACACAACGACATCTTCCCGGCCGTTGCCGTGACTGAGTTGGGGCGTCTCTGTACATATATACTTATACTGGATTCAGAGATTGTACTCTGATGTGACTGATCCCCTTTACTTTCTCAGGGCTGACCAGTTCACAATAAAAAGTAGTCTCTTTGGGGTTTATATCTCTTGTGGATGGATTAAGGACAACTGCCAGATGTAGATCTTTATCAAAAAGTCAGGCACCATTGCTTGTGAAAGGCAAACAGCACAGTTCTTTATTTCACAGAGAACTCAACAGCCGGATGGGATATTTACACAGGATATTTTGTTTCTTTATAGAATAAAAGCGTCACTCTGCTTTCATATAGGCTGTAGGCTTATAACTCTAAGCTTGTCACAGATTGTCTTTAGTGCACAGAAACCGTTTGTGATTCCACTCTCCAGTAACTGACTGTGGTCAGTCTTTGGACTTTATCCATCTGGTTCCCCGAAACTGACTGGTGCGACTACCCCAGCTTTCCCAGTATCTTCCAGACCTTTAGTTCTTCCTGTAACCACCTTACAAGTTCCCTTGGAGCAGTGTATATGGTGTTTTGTGATTACTGAGGAGTTATACTGTTTCTCCTCTCCGTTCACTCTCCTCTCTCATTAGAGGGTACCAGTTAGGAGTGTTATTCAGCCACAGTTTTCCTCAAACCGCTGGCTTGCTGTTTAACTCAGCTCCAGAAGCTCCAGAGAGCCCTGCTCCCCTGGAAATTTCAACAGCCTAAAGGAAGATCTATGACTGTGAGAACAGATTATCGAACATGGCTGCCATCATTAAACAACAATGAGTACTAGCACTTTATAATGTCAGATGGTTTTAGAAAGTTTTGGGACTGTTTTAACTGTATCTGTGTGCTTTTATGTAAGCTGCCCTGAGCCGGCCTCGGCTGGGAGGGCGGGGTATAAATTTGATAAAGAAATAATTAAAATGTCATTAAAAGTTAGATTTATAACAACTATTATACCCAGTCTTTCTCCGTAATGGAGACCCAAAGGTGCATTGTTCTCCCGTCCTCCATTTTATCCTCACAACAACCCTGTGATGTAGGTCTGGCTGAGAGTGTGTCACCCAGGAATCTTCCATGGCAGATTGGTGATCTGAGTATTAGAGTATTAGTATTGTTTAAAAGCTATCTTATTCCACTTTACGTATCATGAAGATAATCTGGTGCAGGATGTTCCAGTTCCCTTTATTTTCAGCACCATAACTTCCATCAGCATTTTGGGGTTGGTGGCCAGTTTTCAAACATGTAGCATTATTTTCTGATGAGTTATGCCTTCCACAAACAGAGACCCTTAGCTTCCATTGCAAATAGCACTGGGGGAGTGTGGTTTGACTCAGCTGAGCTAAGATATTCCTGTGCCTCTCAATTTTGGCCCTGGAATGCCAATCATCTTGAAGCTTGGGGCCAATTTTGAATCTCCTAGATTTATCCTTTGATTGGTTATGCCTGCCATAAATGGACAGATGGACAGACAGGCCTATTCTTTTATTGCTATAAATTCATGGTAACAGTAAGCAAAGTTATTTGTTTTGGATCAGGTTCATATGGGAATGCCTAGGTAGAATCTTTGTCTGGGCAGCCCATGGTGGCTCTCGGCAGCCCTGTTCAGACCTAAATATAAAAATACTATTTTTTACTAATATAATATGCGTCTAGGTACTTTACTAGTCTGAAGAAAAGTATGGGGTGTAAATGGAAAGCCACTTCTCAAAGTGAACAGGGATCATAGGCCTACACCTAGACTATACCTTCCTAATATTTTTTTCCAAAACTGTCCCTACCTTGAAGCCTTGGAATAGCCTGTAAGGGTCTGTAGCAGCAAATGAAGTCCCATAAGAGGAGATTTTTAGTCATAACTCACAAGGTTCTGTGAAATTCTGAGGCAAAGTGAGCTCATCTGTCCAAACACATGATGTACCTGAAAGATATTTCTGTATTTGGTTCCATTGCCAATGATCAGTAATTTTATCTTCAACAGCCATGACCCCATTGCGGTGCATGTGGGTGGCTATGGCACCTGCTTGCTGTTTCCTAGTACTCCTACCTGGCACCTTCCACACTACTTTCTTATCCTTTTTCAAGCTCCCGTCTCCATTTTCTTCCTTCATCTCTTCACAGTCCCTACCTTTCTATAGTAATTATTCACATTCCTTCTTCATCTTTCTCTGTCCCCTTTGTCTTGAATGTCTATCCCTGTCCCACATCCCTGTCTCACTTCTCTAGCAAGCTTCAAAGTTTGCTAAAGGTGATAGAGGGATTATGGAGGCAGCATTGGGGTAGGGGGGACTAAGTCAGATCTTTCTCCAGGTATAAAGAGTAATGGATGCCTGAGCTCACAACTTGACTGTGATTGGTTTTATTATGGCTGTTTGTCTCCTTGATACTTTACCACACCAACAGATCCACTACCAGTAGAAAGGAAGGAGAAGGGTCCTGTACTACAAGAAGCAAAACTGAATATGAGAAGAGCTGGAAGAGATGAGGAAATAGTGGGAAATGGAAGATTTACAATCCCCCAGTTTCAGAGAGACACATCTTTCTAGTATTTGCCACATCCAGAATACCCTCTCTTCATAGCCTTTTTTCTTAGTAAAATTAATGGTACTCGGACTTATGCACTTCTATTGCCTTCAACTGCAAGTCTTTGCAAGACAGGGGACTATGACAGGGGTAACTAAGGGCACCCAACACAATTTATTTTAATGCTGGTCAGTCATGTACAATGTTACCCGAAAGACTTCTTGGCCGCATTTAAAAATGGATATATTTTATCCCCTTCCCCAATTTCATTTAATTGAACTTTATTTTTAAAATATGTACAGGGGAGGAAAGTGGCAAAAACTCAACATTCATCTTCCCACCAAAATAAACTCAAACATACTTAAATGGTAGATTACTCACATCCCCAGAGAAATGTAATTAGTGAAGACCCCCTTCATAAGAGCCATTTTGTCGTGGCACCCATTTCTCAAAATTCCAAAAGTGCCTTGAAGCTGAACAAGATTGGGGACCATTTCTCTGCAAAGAGCAGAACTGTTCCTAAATATCATTGTGAAGAATTCCAATGACTTGATATTCATTAAGGCCTTGATTAATCTTTTCCTTATATTCTTCTTATTTATTTGTAAATACATGTCCTGAAGTATATACATAAGGCATGATATTGTGCAGCCCTAAGTGGGAAAAGGTTTTGAGGAACACTATAAAGTGTTAAAGAATCTAGCTTTTCCAATGTGAATAGGCTTTGACTCCCAGCTCAGAAGATCTTCATGCTTCATCAGGTTTGTTAATTTCTTTCTTCACAATTCTATCCTTTTCAAAACAAGTACTGTGAAAGATGTGTACAAATATTCATGTTCTGGCTCCTCTTTTCTTTTTAATTATCCCTGTCTCTTCTGGGCATATGGTCTGTCTGTATCCATGCATGGTAAGATATCTCCAGTAATTCTAGTTCAAAATGAAAAAATCCAACTCTAGTTGCATTTCTCATCAAAATACAATATTTCTATTCAACCACAAGGGATAGAAGGTTTAGCATTTTGGTGGATTCAATAAGTAGGTCAAGACATGACTGACAATCTTACACTCACTAATGTGTTCTTTTGAGTCACCAAGATAATTTGCTTTGGGTTTATAGATGTACAGTTTCATCCTTATTGACTGAACATAGCCATTGCTTTCATTGACATGTGCTAATGCCTCACAAGGTCCCTATTGATGAGGGCAAATGGCTTAGAATGTGCCTTACCAACCCAGTCATAAACTACTTAACATCCGCATTAATAGAGAAGTCTATGAACATCTGTGGCTAAGTACAAAGTATTGATTACCTTTTGTGCTTTGTCTTTGTTGTTACAGGCAAAAAAACCACTGAGAAGAAATAGAAAGTTGGAAAAGGAAACAAAGCAACTGTTTAAACAAGAACAACTAAAAAGGCTCCATAAAGCACAGGTACTCAAGTGATTTTTCTTTTCTTATGAAACAGCCAACTTTGTCAAATGTATCTGGATAAGGTGGATAGATGGTAGGTGCTTCTTCTGGGGAGAGGGGAGATTGCTGCCTAGAGTCTATACAAAATCCTAGTGCTCTGTCCTGATCTCTCTTCATGTGCCTTTATATAATCATATTTTAATTTTCATTGTATGTAACTCAGGACATTTTCAGATGACAGTTTTTTAGACTACCAGAAGCTCTATATTTCCGTGGAGCTAATGTGGTGTACTAGTTAGTGTTGGACCGAGACCTGAGACCTCTACGTTCAAATCCCTATTTCACTATGCAGTTTGCTAGCTGGTAATGGTCTTAGTCTCCTGCCAACCTAGCAGTTTGAAAGCAAGAAATTGCAAGTATATAAATAGGTACCACTTCGGTGGGAAGGCAACAGCGTTCCGTGTGCCTTGGTGTTTAGTCATGCCGGCCACATGACCACGGAAACGTCTTCGAACAGCGCTGGCTCTTCGGCTTTGAAACGGAGATGAGCACCGCAACCCTAGAGTCGGATTCGACTGGCTTTCGAGCAAGGGAACCTTTACCTTTACCTGATGGTCTTAGTACCTACTACGGATGTGATTTGTCACTAAGCTAAATTCCAGGTTAAATTCACAATATCTCCAGTTAAAAGTATTTCATGTAGCAGGTCTTAGCAAAGGTCCCGTGACCGTGGAGAGCTGCTGCCAGTCAAAGTAGACAGTATGTAGATGGACCAATAGTCTGATTCAGTATGAACAGCGTCGTATGTCCATAGGTACTCCATTTCACAAGGGAGAATGTAAAGTATCTCTGTATTCAGGGGTCGTTTCGTAGAAAAAGAGCTAGGGGAACTCATTAGCATAACTCATTAGCATATACCACACCCCCTGACATCACAGACAGGGGTGGGGAGAGGCAGGGAGGAAGCAACTTACCCTCCCTCTTCTCCTGCCTCCTCCTGGCTGAATGAGGGCTGGAAGCAGGGCGGCCAGAAGCAGGGGGCGGGCTTCGTCATGTGCCCCGCCCCCGTACCTCACCCGGGGGAACTGCGATCCCGCGCGAACCCCCCCGAAATGACCTCTGTCTGTATTTATTTGTCAGGCTATCCAGCGGCAACTGGAGGAAGTAGAGGAGAAGCAACGAGCCCTGGAGGTGTTTGGCATTCAGCTAGAGAGAGAACTGCGAGGAGAATCAGGTAAACAGGAGACAGGAAACTATTTGAAGTTTCTTCATACAAAGATTTCTGTGTTCCTGAAGATCCTAGAAATCAGAAAATTCTTCATTTAGTTGAAAAAAATTCTTCAGAACTGAATTTATTATAAAAATGTGTGAAGTATGATTGGCAGTAGAGGAATTATTCTACTAGAACTTGTAGGGCTGATGTGCATAGGACTGCCATTTCCCAGGTCCAGCAGGGAAATCCCACAAACAGCAACGTTCCTGACGCAATGACATCATCCAGAAGTGACATCATTGTGTTGTGGACACTGCAAAACTCTATGGTTTGATCCCAATTTTACCATAGATGGTCACCCAAAAACTAGAGCATCATCCCCAACATCGTCGATGCAATGACATCACTTCTGGGTGACGTCAGTGCATCAGGGATGCCCCTGCCCACTCCTGGAATGCCTCCCAGATACCCTGGCTGGCAAGACAAGGGAACGTGGCAACCCTAGATGTACACAAGCTCCTGAGTTGTAACACAGCAAATGTGGTATTCAGTTACTTCAGATTGTCCAAACTAACTTTCAGTAGATAATTAGCTACATTATTTTAAAGAATACAATAATGATCATGCATTGAAAAGAACACAATAATGATCATGCATTGAAAAGAATACAATAATGATCATGCATTGAAAAGTTGCCTGTTTAACACACACACACCCTTAAGTATTATTCTGTCTTTACATTGACCCTATGGTCAGAGCACAGATTTTCTTTTGTGAATTGGCCCTCACCATAGAGTTCATGAGTTACCTATTACAGCAGATGCAGTTTTATTTTCTACTGACAACAAAATCTTTATTTTCTAATTCTTTTGCTTCTATACCGTCAGGTCCTCTCATAGGTCCAGAGAAGGCCAGGCTATTTCTAGCTTTGAGGCTCTTAGCCATAATTTTAAAAAATGGTGACTCAAGAGGTACATGAACAAGCTATGAAACATATGCCAAAAATTAACAAGTGTATAAATTAGTGGTCCTCCTATGCCACATCCAACTAGCCCTGCGTGCCACCTACTTTTTTCTTTTCTTTCTTTTTTTAAGTTTTTATTTTACGTTTTCCAAAAAAAATTTTTTTTAATACAGTTACATATAGGTACATATAGTTTTGAGTCACTTTTCACTTTCTAACCAGTTATATAGTCCTGACCATCTTTCAACAAATATCTCTTCATTTTCCCCCTGTGGTACCGAGTTTAACTTTTCTATTTCCGCTACCTCCATCATTTTATATCCTAGTTCTTCTATTTTAGGTGTAATTCCCATTTTCCAATATTTGGCCCACAATATTCTTGCAGCTGTTACAATATATGTAATTACATATTTTTCATTAAAGGTAAGCACTTCCGGCATCTGCTCTTAGCCATAATTTAAAAAAATGGTGACTCAAGAGGTACATGAACAAGCTATGAAACATATGCCAAAAATTAACAAGTGTATAAATTAGTGGTCCTCCTATGCCACATCCAACTGGCCCTGCGTGCCACCTACTTTTTTCTGACTACCAACTTATTTTCCTTAGTCTGGGCAGGGCTAAATACCTCTTTGAGAGAAAAAGTGGTCCTGATCACCTTATTTATTATTTATTCAAGTATACCTCACCATTTCCCATGGCTCAAGGCAGGCTAGAAATCTAAAACAAATAATATGGTAAAACTACAAATAATACCCCCCATGCCTCCTGAAAAGACCTACCAGATAAAACAGCCTTCCAGTGCCTCCTGATTATTTTGATGCACAACGTCCTGCTCACCTTCCCACAGAGCTCTTTCAATAGGGTAAAAACTATGACAGGAAAAGCACAGGCTGTGGTGGAACCAGGCAGGATACCTTCAGCAGGGAAAGAACATTATGTGGCAACCTGAGGCCTATAGTTGCCATACTAGGAAATATGAGAAATCGGTAGTTGTTACAACTCTCCTTAATGTATCCTCAAATGATTTTTCCAGGTATCAGATGTTCACAAATCTCTCCTTCTTGGGGAATATGCTCAAGTGGGTAGTGACCGACCAGCTCTAGATATTTGTGGATAAAAAAGAGATTATCTGGACACATTTAGATCTGATTTCCTGTCTGGCTTTGGAATTGAAACTGCTTTGGTTGCTCTGATGGATGACTTATGTTAGAGGAGAAAAAAAGAAACAATGATCCTGTTGATTCTCCTCAACTTCTCAATGCCTCCGATGGCATTCACTATCATACCCTTCTGTGCAGGGTGAGAACTGTGAGCACCGTGTTATGATGGTTCTGTTCCAATCTACTAATCCCAGAAAATGAGCTCCTAGAATACTGGTTGTTTCCTATGTATGGTGGAGCACTGGGAAAGTATCCTTGCCCTATGGAGAGCCAACGAGGGTGAGGGTTGAAGGTGCTGCATGTTTAATGTGGCATGTCTACATTGGCCTTAAGCAGGGGTCATTTTGTAGGAAAAGAGGTGCAGGAGCTCATTAGCATAACTTATTTGCATATGCCACGCCCCCTGACATCACCGGAAGTGTGTCAGAAGGCAACATCCACTGCTCAGGCTCCACTGGACTGTTTTGGATTGCTAGCTATTGGGGGGGGGGGAACATGCAGATCTGTCCTCACAGAGGAGGGAGAGCTTGTACCTGAATAAAACTTGGTCCTAAAGGTGCCACTGGACTGTTTTGGACTGGGAGGTCGGGGGGAGCTCTGCAACTTACACAGCTGCTTCTTGCTCTGACTGAGGGCTGCTGGGAGCAGGAGGCAGGGCTTGTTGCAAGTGCCCGCCCTCTGGGCTCTTTACTGCTGGAGCTCCGCTCCTGTGCGCTCCTGCAGGAAATGACCCCTGGCCTTAAGCAACATAAAATCCAGGTAAAATTACAAGACTGGATTCAGTCTCCCCTCCCTTCATGCAAGAAGACACTTCTGTGGGAGCAGGATCCATGATATTCATGGATTTCTTCCTTGAGCTGCACCACCCCATACAACATCCCAGTGTGCAGGGAAGGGTGGTCTAAAAATCAAATCAATAATAAATCTATGCCAATATTCAGTGTTGCCTGACTGTCATGAGTAGTTTTCCTGAAAACACAGGAGGCAGTAGCAGAAAGTGGGAGCTGAGTAAGATCAGTTGCATGGTTAAAGCTGAAGTTCTTGGGGTCCAACATGACCATAGAATACCTGGTACAAATTACCAAATTATTATCCATTTACCTGCCTTCTTCATCTTGAAGGACAGAAGCCCCTTTGCTCATTACTATCCTTAGTAATGTAATTTCTCTTATTAAGGTTACATTTTCCCTGTCTTTTGACTGATTGGTGGCAAACTAAATGCAGGTGTTCTGGAAGGAACAGTGATTTCTCCTCCACCATAAGAATCGCATGAAAAATCTTTTTCCAGCCCTGTAATCCACTCATGAAAACTATTAATTTTGGGGTTTGCTTATAACAACATTCATGTCGTTAATGTACAATTCCAGCTGATACCATTGCATTCATTCATCCTTTTCACAAAATAATGTGCATTATTATTTAATGAATGACAATTTCTCATTAGGTTAAGCTGTATTTAAGTAGGGTTGTGCTTACTGAGTTCAAGTGATTTAATAGGTATTATTAAGGTAATTAGAAAAACATCACAGTTAAGCAATAATATCGAGCTGCAGAGGCTGTGAATAACCAAATTTAGAGGCAGGCCTGCAAGCACTAGTCTTCACTGACATTAATGCAGCGCCCCTCTAATAATTGTGTGACTGCAGAATGAAAGGATCTTTTGTTAGTGGAAGCTATTCAGTCCAGTAGCTAATGAATAAGAAGAGAACATGCGTGGGGGTGAAACAAAGTGCTACAAAGGCTGACGAGCAAATGAGGCTTTGATGATCTTGCAAGTAGAACAACAACAATTTATGCATTAGAAAAATCAGAAATAATCTCAGTCCTGTGAATAATGGTGGCTATTATTAGAGAACAGACCAGGTTGAATGTGATTTGTGGCTAGGTATTTAATATTTTGTTTAAGGGGTGTTTGTTTTGTGTTATACTCCTGTCCAACTATTTATTTCTTGTACACTCTCAGAAGCTTAGGTGGGGCTCCACTGGTCTTGTGTTTGGGTACACTAATTAGGTCCACACCCATTGCCCCCTTCAACATTAAGTATTCCCACCTCATTCTCTGGTCCCTCATAGTATTTCTCAGTCTGTAGGTTCCTAACAGAGCAACTGGGAGTTCCAAACAGAGTACATTATGTTTCTTCGTCTCTTCCACATTTGGGCATGGCTACATAGAATGATCACAACTGCACCCAATGGGCAAGTTGCTACAGCTGTGTGTTTATGTTTGTAACCAGGGGTCATTTTGTAGAAAAAGAGCTAGGGGAACTCATTAGCATAACTCATTAGCATATGCCACACTCCCTGACATCAGGGGCCCGGCGGTGGACCTGCAAGGCCGGCGGGAGTGCGAGGAAGCCCCACCAAGGCCCTCCCTGGCCCCAGGCAGGCAGGGGTGGGGAGAGGCGGGGAGGAAGCAACTTACCCTCCCTCTTCTCCTGCCCCCTCCTGGCTGAATGAGGGCTGGAAGTGGGGTGGCCGGAAGCAGGGGGCGGGGCTTCATCGTGTGCCCCGCCCCCCGCACTTCACCCGGGGGAGCTGCGATCCCCCGCGTTCCCCCCCAAAATGACCTCTGTTTGTAACAAGTAAAATGCTATCTGCATGCACTTAATGGCTTCTCTAAGGTTAGAGGCAGTAGATCTCTGGACCAACTACTGAGGACAACTAGAGTTGGGGGGAGAGCTGTTGTCTTCATTTCCTGCTTTTGGGCTTCCTGGAGGCATTTGGCTGGGTCCATTTTTTGGAAACAAGATGCTGAAACAGATGGGGCCTTGTTTTCTTCTCTTAAGGGTATGGGCATCCCGACATGGGCCACAACTCTAACTTTCTTATGTTGTAAGGTTACTAGTCATTGGACTCGTAAGGAAGGCAAAACTTGACCCACAGGCTAATAATGAGATGACAAAGTGATCCAAGGACAAAGGTTTTGGGAATCAGTGCTAATTTTCCCACCATGGAAAGAATGGGCCTGAACAAGGGACAGCAGGAAATCTGTGTTTGTTGCCTGGTGCAGCAGATGGATTAAAACAAGGGTTGACTGACACTGCCTCTCTTGTACTCTGAGATCCATATGAGCACTAAGAAGCCACAAGCACTCACTACGTGAACATAGTACAGTGGGCAGGCCCGTAGCTAATGTGGGGCCCACGGGGCCCGGCCTCCTAGCATTTCTTCCGGGCTCCCTCCTTTCCGGGCTGGCCCCAAATTGAATTAATGTTATTATTAACTTTGATTAAATTAGCTGTACCCCCCGAGGCCCCCTCACCCCAAACTCCCTAGCTACAGCTTTTTCTGCATTCCTTTTTGCTTTAAGGCAAGAAAATGCATGATATGCATATGCACATCACATTTCCCAGATCTGATTTTAAGCATCTCTAGTTTTCAGGGGCTGGCCAAGAAGAGTGCCTGGGGATCCTTGAAATTAGAATAGAGGTTACTGCTCCAGTGCTCTATATCCTTTTAAAAAATCAAGAGTAACTAAAATTGGCTGTGTTTGAAACACATAACATTAACTTGTATGTGTGTGTGTGATCACTACAGTCCAACTACTTTAATTTCAGAGTTTGCTGCCTACCAAAAAACAAAACAAAAAACAACCCTTCGGTCTCCATATGATACAACTTTGCAGATATGGCAGTGCTATCCTGAAAACCCAATCTTGTAAATTTATTTCTGATATCTTAAACAGATTCAGGCACACAAGATGAAACTCAGCTGTTACATGAATGGTTTGAGCTGGTATCAGAGAAGAATAAATTAATGCGCTGTGAATTTGAACTCTTGATCAGGTAAGTAGGAACTCACAGTTTGCTATTAGTGATGAAAAATGTTAGACATGGGCAGGATATTCTTCTGTTCCATGCGGAGGATTTTCTTCCTGATGCATGCAGATGTCATTATTGAACTAAATTACTGCATTATGCCTTGCATAGCATATCTCCATTAGTACAGGGAGCGCAAGAGCTGCTTTTCTTATCTTATTGTCATTTGTAGCTGGAAGGTGTTTTACAATAAATGCACCCAAAAGCAGCAATCTGTTTTGAACATACATTTTCAGTGAACCAAGGCTATTACAGTTACTGTAATTCATATAGTGAATATATTCTCTTGTGATGAATCCTAATAAATCTTTAGGCACTGAATCCACAGGAAGGCAAATTGGCAAAAGTGCCAGATGAGCATCTTATAAAAAAAACAACAACCCAGAACTCCCCTACATCTATATCCAAACACCATTTGGAATTTATTTCAAAATGAGGAAACAAGGATATGTACAAATGTAATATCTTGAGAATGGTGGAAGTACGTGGACAGCTCTGTAAACATGCTTACTTCAGCTTTAGTGCAAGGTCTTTAAAGAACTGGTTCTACAGATTTTGAGATGGCATGGAGAACAGCTCACGTGCTGACAAGTCCAATGAGATCATGAGCACATGAATTGGTAGAACAAAGTTTTGAGTCCAGTGGCAACTTTAAGAAGCGTGCCGTGCACACAAAAGCTTCTACCTTGAATAAAACTGTTGGTCTTAAAGGTGCCACTGGACTCTAAATTTGTTCTACTTGAATGAGTAATTATTCATATGTCACTTTCAGCTCCTTGGAGGAATAGCAGAAAACTAATGTAATAAACAATAAAAGTGCTCTTCTGGAAATTATTTAATTGACCCACTCAATTAGGGTCCCCAAAGTGCCTCATATATAAAAATGAAAACATTTGAACAATCCAAAACAACATTTAAAATATTAGAAATTCAGTAAAATATTGACCCACTCAATTAGGGTCCCCAAAGTATCTCATATATAAAAATTAAAACATTCGAACAACCCAAAACAACATTTAAAATATTAAAATTCAGTAAAACACATGATGGACCTGGGTCAAGGCAGCAGGTGGTAGGGTGTACAGTTATGAGTACTCTGTCAACTTCCTCTAGGCTGAGCTGATTGAGCCAATCCATAATTAGACTAGAAGACGTGCATGGAGCCTCCAGTTCGTCTCAACTGTGGCAGGAAGGTCACGGTGGAGCAACAGGACTTTATCTGTGAAAAAGCTCACGAAAACCTCACAGCCGATATCCAATTCCCTAATGTTTGGTCTGCTCTGAGGCAGAGTAGTCAAGGACTAAATCGTTCTAAACAACTGAGCCAGGAATGAGCTCGCAGCCACAATCGTGGCCGCATAATACTCTCTCTTTGCAGCCTTGATTGCCATCTCATAGGTCCTCATAAACGACCTGTAGGATATTCCTGTCACTTTGTCGCGGGCACACCGCCACTGTCTCTCTACCTGTCTTAACCTTCGCTTCATCAGCCACAGCTCCGGAGTAAACTATGGAGCCAGCCTACCACGGGGGTGCAGAGGGCATCTGGGAGTGGAGTTGGCTATGCCAGTCCTCCACCAGCTCATCCAGTGAGCCGCCGGGGGACGTAGGATCCTGCAGGGCTGCCTGAAGCCGCATTGGATCCATTTGGCTCTGCAGGCAAGCTAAAATACACTTGCTGCCCAAACCAGGTTGTGGTGGGACATTCACATGGGCCTTCAAGGCAAAGTGGTCCAACCATGGCACAGCTGTAGCAGTGATCTGGTCCACCATAACTCCTGCCGCAAAGATCAGATCCAGCATGTGCCCTGCCCAGTGAGTGGGACCCATTACATATTGGGAGAGTCCCAGCGCTGCCATGGACGACACTATGTCCTCTGCCTGTGTGTAGGCCACGTCATCAACATGGACGTTGAAGTCTCCCAAGACTATTAGCTTAGTCCAGCTGGACACAGCCTCCAACAGGGACAGCAGGGTATTGGCCAGTGTGTTGGGTGGTTGGTACACTAGCCAAATAGCCAAACTCTCCATGGCCTCCCACACCAGGCCGGTGCACTTTATGCCACTGATGTTTGGTGGCTGGAGCGCCCTGAAGGAGTAAGCCTCCCGAATGAATAGTGCCACTCCTCCCTCCCACTCCCTAGTCTGTGATTGGTGAAGGACCGAAAACCCAGGAGGAGCTAATTGGGAGAGAGCAACTGTCACCCTTTCTCGAACCCAAGTCTCGGTCACACGCGCCAGGTCTGTATCCTCCTCCTGCAGGAAGTCCCGGAGGACCATGGTCTTATTATTTATGGACCTGGTGTTACACAACACCAATGTCAGAGGGGAGTAATTAGTCCTAGCCTCACTGCCAGCAACCCTTGGGATGGGATGCAGGCTGGAAGAGGATCGAGTCAACCTGTTTCTCAATCCCCTTCCTTTATAATCCTGCCTGGTCCCACTGCTATACTTTCCCCTCCCCAGGAGCACTGGAATCTCTAGCCCAGTCATCTCCCCTCAATACAAGAGGAGGACCAATAACCTTTATTGAGGATATGCCAAAAGAAACAAAAAAGTCATCACCCACCGGCAAAAGATGCTGATAGAGGGAGACAGATAAATCTCCCTTGGGAGGGAGTTCCAAAGTTTTGGTACCATGACTGAAAAATCCCATTTTCAGGCTGCCACTCATCTAGCCAGAGATGGCAGTGGCAACCAAAGCAGGTTCCTGGAAGATGACCAGAGTGAGTAGATGAGTTATGGCCTGCCTCATTCAGGCATGCTTTCATTTAAAGCAAAGTAGCCAAGGACATATACCTAGCATCACTAATAGCAGGCAAATAATTCTGCATTTTGAGATCTAATAATCTCTCTCTGTGTTACACGCCTTCAAGTTGCATCCAACTTATGGTGACACTATGAATTAATGACCTCCAAAGCGTCCTGTCGCTACCAGCCTTGCTTATATGTCTTGCAAACTGAAGGCCGTGGCTTCCTTTTTTTATTCAATCCATTTTATGTTGAGTCTTCCTCTTTTCCTGCTGCCTTCTATTTTGCCTAGCATTATTATCTTTTCCAGTGAGGCTTGTCTTTTTATAATGTGAGCAAAGCACGATAGCCTAAGTTTAATATTTAGTTTGCTATATGTGTTTGTTCATAATTTGGCTGTGGATAAATTGAAAGTTTTAAAACAGATGTGTTATCACCTATATGTGTTATCACCCAACCCAAGTTTTTGTGTTTCAGTGCATATTCTAATATTATTTCACTATTAGCAGTTTCTTGCACAGAGTTAATGAAGGATTTATTTTCAATCATGAGATCAGAAATCATGTTTATTTGGGTAGAGGATACTGATTGATCTTGGGGGAGGTAGAAACCACAGAAATGAAAGATTGCACACTCTTACCAAAAAAAGCTGGGCCATGAAAAGTATTGGCTTGCTTATGTTTGTCCTACTAATTTTAATCATGCATATAATGTACACATTAAACAAAACAGCAGAATAGGAATGATGTAGAAAAGTGTTTTGGTGCCTAACTCAGATGATCACGTTTTCACTCATGAAAGAGTTCACACCAGAGTACTTAGTGTGCCTGAAATCTTTTTTTTTGTTGTTGAGGGACACAAGGCAGATAATTTGGAAAGCATTAAGGATGACATTTTGCTTCACATGTTACATTTAAGATGCATACTGAAAATGTTCACATTTTCATACATGTATCAAGGCTGGTGGTTCCCTGCTATGTATTAGGCTTGCCAAGACCCCGCTGGGGGCGGGTAAATTCCCGCCCGGGAGGCCCATTACCTGCTGCCGGCGGATTGGGCTCCGGGGGGAATTCCACCCCCTGCCGGAGGGCGTCCCCAGCGTGATGATGTCACCTGGAGGTGACATCATCATGCTGGCCATGTTGTGGGGGGGACACTCTGTGAATCGAGGGAAAACTCTATGGTTTTCCCTCGAGTCACGGTGCCCCGCCCCCAACGTGGGCAACGTGATGACACACAGGGAGACTCCCGATGGAGCCAGGAATCCCCCCCGCTTTGCAGGTAAGTCGACTTGGCAACCCTACTATGTATACATGCTGTAGACAACTTTGAGTTTGCTTTTATATTAATTTTGCACCGACTTGGCAACCCTACTATGTATACATGCAAAGTGTAGCACATATGAAACTATCCCATTTTATTTTCACAACAACGTTGTGAGACAGGATGGGTTGAGAAATGGTGACTAACCAAAGTTTCATAGACTAATACTTGTCTCAGTTGAGTGCTGTCAGCACATAACATGCAGAACATCTCTTCTTCTCAGAGTCATAGGCAGCTCTTTGTCCATACCATTCCCTTTTCTGGAGCCCCTCAAGAAATCAAATATTGGTCTCTTTCCATTGTATAAACAGAGGAATGGATTACGCATAGCCTTAGTTTGCTTACCCATTAGTAACTCTGGAAAAGAGCAAGGATCTTAAGTTCACCCCTTCTGTATTTTTAATCGAGCTGTTGAGGATTAGTTGGTTGTCATGGCCCTTTTTTATTCTTGTGCCCAGAGCCAAAGAGCTTGAATTAGAGGATCATCAAAGCCGACTGGAGCAGAAACTGAGAGAAAAAATGGCCGCTAATGGTAAGCAAATTATTGAATTGAGTTGTAGACTGTGATGCAGATATACGTGTGTATCCAAGTCAATTGGATTTAAGAGATGCCCACTGGAGCTCTCTCAGATTCCAGTACTGGCCCACCATTCCACTCAGCAAAGTCCGATGAAGCCTTCCTCCAAGTGAAGTGGCTCTTCTTCCAGTGGAAGAGCCACTTAAGTTGGAGGATGAATCCTTAAGATGGAGGAAAGCTTCGCACTTTTCGGAGCAGAGTGTTAGGATACAGGCCCCTGTTGTGGTTGTTTTTTAAATATCTCCCTTGGTTTGCGTAGCATACTGCTTTTAGATATGGCCAGATCCAAAGAATGGCACAGCTGACTACATACATCTTTCTCTATCCCTGTTCTGCTCTCATACTAAAACTCAAATGTTTAAGATGATGGAACTATTTGCAGGAGTTAGGTACCACTAGGGAGTTATTTATTTATTTTTTTGCACAAAGGGTATATTTCCCTTAGGGTTGCCACCACCACCCCCAGTTTGCCAGGGGTCCCCCGTTTTGGGGGTGGACCCCCCGGTTTGCCAGGGGTCCACCCCCAACACCCACAGCCACCCATATTTCTCCCTTTAAGTGTGTTTCCTCCCAAGCGTGAACTCCGCAAGCTTGCAGGGAAATGCCAGCTTCGTTCTTAAAAGGGAAACGCAGCTGCTCTTAAAGGGGAAACGCCGGTTGCTGGCTACTTTAAGTGCAGGGAACTGCCGTTTCTGGAGATCCGGCGCACGGGCGGGGGGGGAGGCAGACGTCCCCAACTTGATGTCATCACGTCAGGGATACCCCACCCCCTCCAGGAAGGCCCCCAAAGTCCCCCGCTGGGGGTGGAAGATGGACTTGGCAACCCTAATTTCCCTGCAAATATCAAAGCTTTTGAATGTGCTGGATCCTAGCTTTAGTTTGAAAGAGGGCTGAAGTATAAGTGGCAGCCAATCTACGCATGTTTTAAACTGGGTCTTTTCAAAGTAAAGTAGTGCTGGGTGTTCTATTCAGAGAGCATACTGAGTTCATGGGTGGGAAGGACTAAGCCTTCTCCTCAACCATGGCTTTCCGCCCTGCAGTCTTTCTCCCTTGGAACTTTTCCCAAGCTCAGTACCATAAGCGGTTCACCTGGGAGATAAGTGCTTGTGGGCAGAGAGTACAGAGAGGAAAACCATAGTAAGAGGGTGTGGGTTGTCTCTAACCACACACTTTAATTTTTAATTTAAAAAATCAAACAAAAAACAATGGACTCCTTGTACTCTATATGCGATCATCACTTACTGAAATTAGGAAACTAACTTTTATAGTTGTTGTTTTTTTTCTTTTACATATGTGACAGACAGTTTGGATATTGAAAAGGATCTGAGTGATGAGTATGAAACTTTTGATGAGATGATGAAAATGGTTGAAGAAAGAGATAAGCTTATATCTTCCCTAGAAGAACAGAGGATAGAGGAAGAAGGTGAAGATTGGCCCTTAGAAAAGTCTGTGTTGTCCAGAGGATACCAATTCAGCCGGACTTGAAGTAATTCTAGACAAATCCTTGCTCTTTCAACATTGTGAACACCACCAATGGAAGATTGTTAGAATCTTATTGTAGAGGAAGGAATTATGAACTGCAATTGCATGAGGAAAGACTGGTATTCCCATTAAGAACGGGTTACATGGAGATTATATATGTAATAAAAAAGAGTGAATTACTTCTTTTTGTGCCTACCTGACGGACTTGTACTATGGAAATTACACCGGAAATGTTCATTGTTTTCTACTTCTGGAATTTTAATTCTGAGAGTTCTCAAAAGAAATACATGCTTTAGTTCTTCTTGATACCATAGCACTTTCTATCCATCTTTCTGTATTTGTGAATGTGTCATGTATATATATATATCTTATTTTTTAAGATGGTCACAAGTCCATTTATTCAGATTTTCATAATCAGCATCTTCAGTACAGCAGGGGGATAACTTTCAACACAACTTCTCATAGTGAAGAAAAATGGTTTTGTGATTGGATTTTGTATCCATTTGTAAATAAACTGCAGAAGATGTGTTAGTGCAGTGTTAGGCAGAAATAATTTACCAGGTGTATTTACAAGGTTTAGTGCACTGTACATATTAATTGAAAATGTAATACAGTGGTAAATATTTGCAACTTGTGGTACTGTAATGTAATATTAAAGGGATTATCCTTGACAAAAGGGATCAAGTGAACCTTCTGCAGCTGTAACCAAAGACCATGGCAAAATATGTTGAGAAAACTACATACTACTGCAGGGCTAACAGGTATCTTTTTAGGAGATACTCTCATATTACATACCAGTGGTGTGTATAAGCCAGAACTGTGGCATATGATGACAGCACAGCAATTGGCTACATTTTTATATGATGCCAGTATTTGCTAGCAAGACATAATTAAACCATGTTTATGCTACTGTTAAAAGAAAAATGCACCATTGTGTTCCAGATTAATAGTTTGCACATCTGTACCCAGGGCTGCTCTCCTGAGCTCAGTTAACATGCACTAACATCCCACTGAAAACACTGGGGATTCAGGTAGCCTGTTGCAGGATTGCAGCTCAATGATGCAAGAACTAATCCCCAAACAGCATTTATCAATTAACTTTGTATAGTCTTTGAGACACCTTTAATTATTGTTGGTGGTTTTTAACTTTTGGATTGAAATTTACGGTTGAAGGACTCAAAACAAGAGGAATTACTTCTGTTTAACAGAGAGGTTTAACAAATACTTCACTTTGTGAATGGTGCTTAAATGCGGTTGCTACGTTTTAAATACCCCAATGCCCTACTAAAAGGAGTAAGAGGAAAAGCAGGACGGTTACAAATAATGCATAACGAACCTTTGTGAAATGCAGCTAAAACTAATAGTATGACTACTTAAGAGCCAATATTTGTAGGGTCCTGGTTTTTCTGCTGCCCTGGTGCTTCTGAAAAGGGTAGGGGGGAAATGTTGTGTTCTATTCTACAGTGTTTTTGTATGTATTATCGTGTGTTGTTTACATAGAAATGTAACTTATAAGCATACATTTCCCTTTTCATATACTTTTCTGTTTGTTCTTAAGATCTATAATTGTTTACAGAAAATTTATTTGGCATATCAAACGCAGTTATATTGGGAATTACACTACAAAATGAAATGTTCAGTACCTGAGTACTTTGTCTGTACTTATAGATGCATTTTTGTCTCTGTGTGTATTTTTAAGTCACATAGCATGAAAAAATTATTAGTATTATTTTGGGGGGGGGGCGGGAATTACACTTTGAAATGCCTGAAGGTTTGCTAAATTAGAGTTTGGTCCCATTTCCTCCATGACGTGAGCACTTGAAAGGATAAGAGGCTGCAAAGATTCCAGTTGCATCAGCCTTTGCCACACAAAGTATTGACTAATAACCACTCAAAGATAGAAAGGGAGTTCCTCTATTTCTTTCTGCTACATGTGTGTGTCTGGGTGTGGGGCAGTGTTGAAGTAGTCAGCACGATCCATAGGAAAGGAATCTGAGGCTGAATGCATTTACTGCTAAGGATTCTTTTGTGTTTCATTTTCCTAAATATAGCCTGTTCAAATTGCATTGCATGACATTTTGGGTGCTTATGGAATCTTACTTCAGTCCACAGAAGATGCTAATAAACCAAAATTCCACAGGTGTCCAGTGCACATCAAAGTTCTGTGTGCAGAGCAGTTCCTCATCACTCCGTGTTTGGGTATTTTTTAAAGAGGGGAGTATTTGTTCTGGGAGGCGTACGAAGCATTCCTTGCACACGTGAAGCTCCATGTACAGACTTGACTTTCTGTATGAATGTCAGACCTCTTAGGATTGGAAACCAAATGTTTTTTGGAAATATTTAATGGGCTTTACACATTACAAACAAATGTGTATAGTAGAGACTCAAAAAGCAACTTCCGGAGAGATGTGGGTGGGCTTTGAATTGTTGGAGTGCTTAATCAGTTTCCCACTTGCTCTTTTTAAGATCCCAGCCCCCTCTCCCTTATGGGATACATAAGCATTTTGAACCCAAAGAAATGTGATTTCAGGGAGTAGCTGGAAGCAGTGGACTGGGGGAAATGTTATTTCAACTTCTCCAAATGCATTGCTCCAGACTTCTTACTTAAAAAAACAGACAGGACTTAATTGCATATTGTGGCACATAATGTACACTCAGCCCCTGAGTTGATGGGAGCTGGTAACATTCTACAATACATCTCCTAAAGGGAACTGTTTTTTTCTTGACATTTGGGTTTTACTATACAATTGCATGGTGGGGGGTTGTTCAAACAGCGATGCTCCCATGGCTGGCATTGCACAGGCTTGGCCTTGTGCTCAGTTTTCAGAATCAATTATTTTAGAAGGAATATAATTTTAATAAATACTTGAAATATTATTGGATGTGAGTTATATCTCACCCAGTGTGCCTATTTAGCTATTTTCATATGTTAACACACACATAGGACCAGGGCTATTTTTGGGCAGGAACGCACAGGAACGGAGTTCCGGCTAGCTCCCGAGTTGGCCACACCCAGCAGGAACTCATTAGCATAATAGGCCCCACCCAACAGCAGAAACTCATTAGGATTGGCTACATTAGGGGTGTGTGGCCTAACATGCAAAGGAGTCCCTGCTACAAAAAAGCCCTGGGTTTTGACAACAAACAAGGTAAACAGAATAAGAAACAAAAGGTGGGCGTGGCTGGATGACCACAGTTCTGGTAACGTGGGGGTGTGGCCTAACATGCTAATGAGCCGTGCTGTCAGGAGTGTGGCCTAATATGCTAATGCATTTCTGCTGTTGGGTGTGGCCTATTATGCTAATGAGTTTCTGCTGGGCTTTTTCTACAAAAAAAGCCCTGCATAGGACTATATTTGGTTGTGGGTATCAGGTGCTATCTATGTGCCAGTCTGTCAATGACCTTGCCCTCATGAGAGTTTTTTCTCTAGTTGGTGCTATTATTGTGCAGTGCAACAATATTATGGAATATGATCCTTGTATCTCAACTATTCTGAAATCAACCATATATGTATTATTTTTTGAAGAATAAACAACAATTCATTCCTAAAGCTCTAATCATTTTCTATACATACCCATGTCAAAACACCTCAGAGCAAATAGATACAGAAACTTATTGTTAAGTCCGATGCTTAACAAAATAGAGAGTGATTTCAGCAAAACTCAGGTTTATTTCAGCTCGACGATCACTTCTCTAACACGGTACAACTTCTGATAGCCCGAACAGCTTTTCCATTGCAGCTGCTCGGTATTTAAACATTCCGGGCTAATGTAGCCACGCCTACTATACAGTTATCAACCTATCAGGTTGAGCGAATAAGGACCAATCAGAATCTTTCCGCTTATATACATTTGAACCTGATTGGTTGCATTAGTCTTGAACTTCAATCCCTGTTCAAGACGAAGCTTAACATTGCTTCCCTATGAGATGTTTCACATTACATCTTAACGTATTCATGGCAGCTTCTGAATACATTACACTTATCATCATTAAATCATCATCCTAATATGTTTGGATGTAGGATGAATCCAGTTTAATTACTATGACTTCTCTTCAAGGTCTCCTAAGAATTTTAGCCTGTAGAGGACTAGGAATTTTTAACACAGAGCAAATTTTCAAGCTGTGGCATGAAGTTCTTCATGGGCTGTTAGGAGAGCCGTCAAACTGGTACAGTTTTACGAGTTCCAATAGCACAAAGCTATCAAAATGCAGATGTCAATCTTAACAGGAATTACACAAAATATTCAGCCCATCGTTCATCAGCTGCTGTGCATCGTTTGGAACTTATCCAACACTGCTGTATTGTTCACCAATCTCTTTTTAAAAATCTTACTGCAATGTCTCACGCACTCACCTCTGTCA
>NW_015176070.1:158085-163481 GCF_001447785.1 Gekko japonicus | reverse complement strand
GAGGAGGAGGAGGAGGAGGAGATTGGATTTATACCCCGCCTTTCACTTGGAGTCTCAGAGCGGCTTACAAACTCCTTTCCCTTCCACTCTCCACAACAGACACCCTGTGAGGTGGGTAGGGCTGAGAGAGCTCTGACACAAACTGCTCTTTCAGGAACAGCTGTGCCAGAGCTTGTGACTGACTCAAGGTCACACCAGCAGCTGCACGGGGAGGAGTGGGGAATCAAACCCGTGTCAGCTATGCTGCCATGGGGGTTGTGGAGTTCATTCTGTGTATTCTTACTTGCTATTGCATTCCTATCCCTGCTGTTCTGCTTTTGCTGAAACGCTTATCTCCACAGATGTGCAGGAGGAGTTTGTGTTGTCTGGAGCTCTCTTCTCTACCGTGAGAGACTCCTAATTCCCAGCTTTAGTCACCTAACGGTTTCCTAAGTTATCCCGCATGGGAGGGGACCTAATTGGCCCATGCCAGGGGTGTGTGCATACGAATACCCTATATCCCATTAAGCTCTATAGGTCGCCGCCATTCTTAACAGTGCCTATGTTACTGCATCTATAGCTTTGCAATAAAAGTATAACCGTTCCTGAATTTGTGTACTTCGTTGCTAGCTGTGGGTTCTGACATTCTGTTAAGAATCCTCCATTCTCTATCTCTGCGCATCTCTCCACCATCAAGATGAGTGACGATGAGGAGAAATCTATTCCTGAACAGGACGACACTAAGCGGGTCCCGACTCCAGCTACAACTGGGGCAGATGTCCCCACAACCCAGTCGATGGTGCTGGTGACTACCAACGACCTGGTAATGGCAGTGGGTACGGGAGCTGTTCCTAAAACGACTTCGACCCTGGTGTTTTTGACCCCGACGGGGCCTCGGCAGCCGCCTGACCATTACTACAGGCCAAGCTCCAGTTGGAGTCACTTTAATCCAGATTCTACGGCAGAGATTTATATGCTTACGCAGGGACCCCCGAGAGACAGCCGGTTTGACCGGGGATTTTCCACGGCAGGGGGTTCCCCCCCTTTGGGACCCCATTAGAGCTATTACCCGGGGCCTGGGTGACGGAGAGGATGAAGGTGAGAAGCGGCCAGGTGTCCCCTGAGGAGGTCATACGAATACCCTATATCCCATTAAGCTCTATAGGTCGCCGCCATTCTTAACAGTGCCTATGTTACTGCATCTATAGCTTTGCAATAAAAGTATAACCGTTCCTGAATTTGTGTACTTCGTTGCTAGCTGTGGGTTCTGACATTCTGTTAAGAATCCTCCATTCTCTATCTCTGCGCATCTCTCCACCATCAAGATGAGTGACGATGAGGAGAAATCTATTCCTGAACAGGACGACACTAAGCGGGTCCCGACTCCAGCTACAACTGGGGCAGATGTCCCCATGACCCAGTCGATGGTGCTGGTGACTACCAACGACCTGGTAATGGCAGTGGGTACGGGAGCTGTTCCTAAAACGACTTCGACCCTGGTGTTTTTGACCCCGACGGGGCCTCGGCAGCCGCCTGACCATTACTACAGGCCAAGCTCCAGTTGGAGTCACTTTAATCCAGATTATACGGCAGAGACTTATATGCTTACGCAGGGACCCCCGAGAGACAGCCGGTTCGACCGGGGATTTTCCACGGCAGGGGGTTCCCCTCTTTGGGACCCCATTAGAGCTGTTACCCGGGGCCTGGGTGACGGAGAGGATGAAGGTGAGAAGCGGCCAGGTGTCCCCTGAGGAGGGTCTGGAACTGGCCCACAGGATGGAGGTGGCGGATCGGGAGAGAAGGCAGACGCAGCGAACCCTGGAGGAGGTCCTCTAGGCGATCCCGCAGTTGGTGGTCCAAGCCATCCGAGAGGAGAGGGAGGCCTGACCGGTGGCTCCCGCAGGGCCAGTTGTTCCGCAGGCCCCACCACAGCCGTTGCCCCAGCCAGGGGAAGCCCCACCACCGGGTCAGCCGGAGGTCCCGGTGCCAGCGCCACGTCCCAGCAGTCCAAGAGAATGGGTGGTACCTCACCCAAAAGACCTCATCGAAGCTACCTTCGATGGGAACCCGGAAGAACTCTCCTACTTTGTGGTCAGAGTGATGTTCATGGAAAGATCGGGCCACCTGTTCCCAGACGACAGCAGCCGAGTGGATGTGGTGGCAGCGCAGCTCCAGGGACCAGCGGCAGCCTGTATGTGGGGCTGCACAACGCCCAAGGTCCGGAGCTGATGAATTTGGACGCTTTTATGTGGGCGTTGCGAGCCCAATTCGAGGATCAGAACACTGGACCCAAAGTTCCGGGGCACCCTTAAGCAGGGAAAGTGATCGGTGAGGGAATACTCTTTGGAATTTAAGCTACATGTGGCCAAAGTGCAAACTTGGCCTGATCCTGTGTTAGCGGATCTATACCGAGTGGGGCTGAACCTGGAGATTCGAGAGACGGTCCTGAGAGCGGTTGATCCAATATCCCTCCCGGCCTGGATGCAAGAGGCAGAGAGCACAGAAACCCACCTGCACACCCTTCGGCTAGACATCGCAACGGCAGGAGGTAGGCCGACCCCTCAACCAACGAAAGGAAAAGCACCGCGGCAAGTGGAATCGACCCGGGAGCAGCGCATGAGGCAAGGGTTTTGCCTGAAATGTGGAGAGCGGGGCCATTTCGCGGCCAACTGTGCCAGATCAGGGCCTGTGAAACAGGGGCCCAGCGAACCAGCATGAGTATGCCCCGCTACGCCCACGAAGAAGGCGACTGGGTAGCCAAAATATGCCAAAGTGTTGCAAGCAGCTCCCGAGGAAGGGGAGACAGAATCCAGCAGAGAGGACCGTGAGCCGGCAGGAAATGGATTGGTCCTGCTGTAAGAGGCGCGGAGCAGCAGGGCCCGATTCCGGAAGTGCCTAATGTGGTGAGCAGTTTTCCCTCCCTCTTTTTCGTGACTGTGACTTTGATTAACTCCAGCCTCAGCACGCATATACAGGTGAGAGACCTAATTGACTCGGGGTGCGGAAGGGACCTGATCAACCCCTCCCTGGTTATGGGGTTGGAGGCTGAAGTGGTAAAATTAAAAGACCCCCTGATATTTACCCAATTGACAATGAAAGACCCGTGTGAGTACGAGACTGTGCTGTTGCAGATTGGGGCGGGGGAACACTGGGAGAATAGAGTGTTTGTGATCACCTCAACCGCCAGGTTCCTTTTAGTCCTGGGGGCCCCATGGTTGCACGGACACGACCCCTACATCCTGTGGGACGAAGGGAAAGTACAGTTTATTTCTCCTAAGTGCCAGAGCCACCAGTGGGACCCGGACTGGGGCAAACAGCCAATAGCGGAGGGTCCTCGTGTGTGCCTGGCTCAGGAGGAGCTGTTAACCATTCCCCCCGAGTACCAGGATTTGGCTAGAGTGTTTGAAGAGGAAGAGGTGGATGAGCTTCCCCCTCATAGACATTCAGACTGTAGCACTGAACTGTTGCCAGGGCAAAAATTGCCGAAGGGGCGCATCTATGCAATGGGGCCGGCCGAAAAAGAAGAACTGTGCAAGTTCATTGACAAGAACTTAGCCTGAGGGTTCATCTGACAGGCTTCGTCCCTCTTCTCTTCTTTTTAAAGAGCCCATCCCGAGAGCTGGGGGAGCCAGAATGACCTCGCGAGAGGTGGAATTTGCCCCTACGAGTCCAAGGCCACCACCCCGGGGCTCAGGGAGGCGGGGAAACATTTTGGGCCCCCCCACCGTGTCCCAACTGATGGCTGGTGGGAGCAGGGGGTGGGGCTTATGTGCCCACCCCCTGGGCTCCTGACTGGCGGAGCAGTGCTCTGGTGCGCTCCGGCAGGAACCGAGGCCTGATCCCAGAGTACCCTATCTGGGTGCAGAAACCTTAATAGAAAAATCCATTCCATATTTTCTTTGTAATTTTGCAAGCCCAGAAGAGCTCCCTGCTGAAGCAGGCAAAGAGAAGATGGAGGGAGCTGGGAACTTGGGCAGCCTCAAGCTTCAAAGGGTGAGGGCAGGAGGGGAGAGGAGAGGGGAAGAAAAGAGTGGTGGGCCTGATTAATGTCATGGTGGGCCGCTTCTGGCCTGCGGGCCTTAAGTTTGACACCCCTGATATAAATGAACAATGCATAATAAAACAAGCATACACAAATGAAAGAATAATGGAATAGACAAGAGCATATGATGCCACATAAACTGGATGTCACATTTAGAGATCAATGATCCAATATACTGCACTGTACATAAAAAATTAAAGTACAAGATCCAGACATCTGTAACCATACTTATATCCCAAATATTATGTTTATTTTGTTAAATTTATATCATGCACTGTTTTCAACTTGCTCCTTTTTCAGTTTAATTGAACATCCACATATTTTAGCTATAAAGAAATCCTTTTTATAAATGGCTTCTTATATAATTTCCAGTGGCTCCTCTTATATACATCTTTTAAAAGATAAACAGAGAAACAGGTATCTCTTCGTACAAGAGCTACTTTATGAACTTTATGATTGCTCTTGACATTGTTTCTTGTTTTCTCTTTCATTCTCCATCACTTATGAGTTTGTAGTACTAAGGATAAGCTTTGGATTTATATAAATTCTACAGCAGCATTTTAAAAATAGACTTTTATTTCCCCACATTGTTTCTCAGCTGTTAGAATGAACTAAGGTCTGTATGTTTACAGTGTTATGATGAATGCTTTATTCTTGTACTACTGATCCTTCATTGCCAAGTGAGGCTCCCATTTCCACTGCTTTTGTTAAGAATAGGCCTCTCAAACAGTGTTATCTACCCAATGAGCGTTACACACTAAATCTGGGGCCTCAAAACTTTTAGAGCCTGCAGGCATCTTTGGAATTTGGACACAGTATGGTAGACGCAGGAGGCGGAGCCACCCACAAAATGGCTGCCACGGCTCACCTTCAGCCATGTCGTAAAGATCCTTGTGCGGTGGTGGCAGCTGCTGCTGAAGAAATATTCATGAAAATCTATATAGCTGATCAAATTTCCAATATCAAGTCAGAAGCCTTGCTGGGGAAAAGCCTCACTCACTTTAATAGGCGTAATCTTCATGGGGGCAACGGGGCCTCAGCCTTCTCCCCGAAATTTTCAGGGAGGGGCTCAGCCTCCCCCGGGGGCAACTGGTTCCAGCCACCCTTGCTCCATTCTGAAACTATGTTCAGCGGAGGGAGGGAGGGAAGTTAGGGCAGGGGCTTGCTTCCTCCTGGAAGTGAAGCCCCACCCTCAGCTCCCAGCAGCCCTTAGTTCTGCTGGGCTGCACGTGGAGTCTGGCTTTCCTGGTTTCCTGCGCACGTGCACAAAGGTAGGAAGCATGCTTGCCCGGGCTCTCCCTTACTGCTGAGTCCTCGAGGCACATTCGTTCAGCCCGCCTCTCTGCCCCCCTCACCCAGCTACCAGTAAAATCAG
>NW_015176070.1:157480-157597 GCF_001447785.1 Gekko japonicus | reverse complement strand
GTTTTCTCCCTCTCTTTTGTTTCTTTGTTTTTAAAATCCCCCTTTCCCCAATGTTTACTTTTGTGGAGTTTTATAGTGTTCTCTGTCACATTATGCCATGGTGCTGATCTGGATTGA
>NW_015176070.1:124016-153727 GCF_001447785.1 Gekko japonicus | reverse complement strand
CTGTCCCAGTATCACCAAGTAAGTGTCATGCAAAATGTAGATCTGAACATGGGTCTCCTCAATCCACACTGGTCTTCATGCCATTGGTCCCTCTACTTCAGCATGGTCTGCTCTGAAGCAGGTGATCTCTAGAGATTCAGACAGAGACAGATCCTTTCCAACACCTGTTTTCTTAGACCTTCTCGGTTTAAACCTTTATCCTTTGGCACACAAAGCATGATTTCTCTACCATCAGTCCATCAGTGTCATCATTGTCTACTTAGACTGGCAGTGGTTCTCCAGGGTTTTATGTAGAGGATTTTGCCCATGCCATGCTTTGTTTCTGAGCCGTTGGGCCTGGCTAGGGGGGTTCTCAAGGGTTTCCAGGTCCCCCTAAATTTCTGGAGAACCCCTTCCTAAATCCCACATGGCTCTGCCTCCATAAATAGTTACAATGGCCTGTGACGTCACAGGCTCCTCCCTATGATGTCACTGGGCCTTGTTTCTTTTAAGGACCTAGCACAGCAATGCCTCTGGCCCAGCCCCAGCCCCCCCCCCCCGAAATTGGAAAGTCTACGCCCTTGGGTCCCATGACCATGGAAATGTCTTCGGACAGCGCTGGCTCTTCGGCTTTGAAATGGAGATGAGCACCGCAGGACTCGACTGGCTTTCGAGCAAGGGAACCTTTACCTTTACTTTACTTATTCACCAGGAATAAAATTCTGCAATTACAATTTGTATGGAGAGTCATTTTAAAACTGATGTGTAGCTGCAGTGATACTAGGAGATACACAAAAGTCAAGGTGTTCTCACTCCATTCCGCTGCAGCTGTACACTGAAAAGAGCCAGGTCCCTAGCTTTACACGTGCCGTAGGGACGAGCTGGGGCCGCCGTCTGCAGCACTTCCCCGCCCCTCCCCTGGTTGCCCTAACTTAACCTTGCTTGAGAATTGCCTGAACCTATAATACAAAAGTCACGGTGTTCTCACTCCATTCCGCTGCAGCTGTACACTGAAAAGAGCCAGGTCCCTAGCTTTACACGTGCCGTAGGGACGAGCTGGGGCACCACCCTCTATAGGGGCCGCCGTTTGCAGCACTTCCCCGCCCCTCCCCTGGTTGCTGTAACGTAACCTTTCTTGAGAATTGCCTGAACCCTATAATCCATCAACGGGACAGACCGCAGACAGCCTCTCTCCAACTTGCTGCCAAGTTTGGACCCTTTGACTGAATTCCAAGAACGCCGCCAACCTCTCTCTCCTGCCGTTTCCCCCACCCCTTGATCTCACGTTCCCTCCGAAATAAGTCAACGGGGGTTTTTCTTCAGAATTAGGCCCACTAAGGTTTTCTTTCTGATTGAATAAGCAGGCAGGGCTTGCCGGGGTGTCAACCTCACTGAACGCAGTGAGGTTTCCTTCCGAGCAGGCACGCCTAGACCGCGGCTGTCTTTGCAGTTCCATATTTTTGCAGCCGAAGTGACTATTTCGGGACGGGGGTGGCGAGATCGGAAAGGGGAAGAGCGCAGGAGCGCGACTGACGACGCGCGCCTTTCTGCGAGGAGGAGAGAGACAATCCTGCTCCGGGCGTGCGTCGGGAGAGGGAGGGAGAGAGGAAGGAAGCCGGGCGAGAGCGAGAAAGGACAGCCTCGGAGGCTTGGGAGAATTCCGCTTCCGTTCGGGAGCAGGGACCCGCCGCCGCCTCGAACGGACTCGGGCTGGGTCTCTTAACGTGGTCTCCCCTCTCCGAAGCGCCGCGGGGCCACCGACATGGCGACCTCTCCGCAGAAATCGCCCTCCGCCCCCAAGTCTCCAACCCCCAAGTCGCCCCCTTCCCGGAAGAAAGACGACTCCTTCTTGGGCAAACTTGGCGGCACCCTGGCAAGGAGGAAAAAAGCAAAAGAAGGTAAAATGGGGAATGGAGGTTTTAAAGAGGAAGGGGGAGGAGCGGGAGGAGGGGGGGGGGAGCCGGAGGTGCCCTGCGCTGCCCTCTGTCTTCACTTGGTGCAGGAGGCGGCGGCGATGATCTTGCCCGCCGGGCCTTGTGGGTTTGGGTGTGTTCCGGCTGGCAGGCAGCCTCGGCCGGGAGGGAGACGTCACCGTTGAAAAATGTGGTCGCCCGGAGCCGATTCCGAAGTGTGATGGGCTTCTTCGGCCGACGATCTGGCCGTTTCGTGCCAGGAAGCGGCCTTCCCGCCAGCTTTTTGTTGCTGCTGGTTTTAGGTTTTGTCTGTTTTGCAGACACCCTCCCTCCCCCCTTGGGCTGGGCGGGCTGGCAAGGCTCCAGACTCCCTTCTTGTTCTGGAGCCTTCTTGTAAGGGGTCGCTGGCGTGTTTGCCTGCTGGGAAGGAGTTTGTTCCCAGAATGGGAATCCGGTGTTTGAGTCGTTGAATGCGTTCTCTAAAATGAGGGACGAGGAGAGGCATGGGGTGTGTGTGTGCTCTTGGCCAGAGCACAGCATTCTCTAGGGAACTGTCTATGTTTATGTATAAGCGTTTGCTGGAGCTAGCCTGGTGGCAGACGTAGGTGGCCTTTCAGAATATTCTTTGGCGTCTTAACAAATTTTGAGTCCAGAGGCACCTTTAAGAGCGACAGAGTTTTATTCAAGGTATAAGCTTTCTGGTGCAAGCACACTTCAAATACAGTGAAGCAGAGTTTCTTCAACCATTACATATGGGTAAAAGGTAAAGGTTCCCTTGCTCGAAAGCCAGTCCAGTCCGAAGAGCCAGTGCTGTCCGAAGACGTTTCCGTGGTCATGTAGCCGGCATGACTAAACGCCAAGGCACACGGAACGCTGTTACCTTCCCACTGAAGTGGTACCTATTGATCTACTTGCAATTTCTTGCTTTCGAACTGTGAGGTTGGCAGGAGCTGGAACTAGAGACTGGCACTCACTCCATCATGTGGCACACGGGTCTTGAACTGCTGAACTACCGACCTTCCACAGCCTGCAGTTCAGCATCTTAACCACTTGAGCCACCGCAGCTCCTTTACATATGGGTAGAGAGACTCAAACTTTGTTCTCACATCTGTTTGTTAACACTTGTATTTGTATGCTAATTTACTGCCATTCACAGATTTTACCATAATCCAATCTCAGCTATAGTCACCCAGTTATTTATGCATATTCTAATTAGCCCTTCCGGGCACCTACCCCCCTATATATAATGATTGAGGAAATTCTGTTTCACTGTATTTTGAAGAAGTGTGCATACACATGAAAGCTTATACCTTGAATAAGATTTTGTTGGTTTTAAAGGTGCCCCTGGACTCGAATTTTGTTCTGTTGCTTCAGACCAGCACGGTTACCCACCTGAATCTATTTTGGCAGCTTATAAGGAAGAAGATGCACGGGGGAAGTAACTTTTTTTCTGTGGAGGAACCAGTTTGCTTCTTAGAAGACGTTTGTCACACCATTTTAAAACCGTTGCTGCACCTTAAGTAGACTTGTTGGTTGGGATGCTGGGAAACCGCTTTTGTCTTGAAGAGTAGAAGCTATTTCAAAAGGCTAATATTGATCTACTATAAAGGCTCTTAAGAAATGTCAAGACTTTCTGTGAAAATACTTGAACACTCAGAACGCTTATTTAACAGCTGCGTTATTGGGGTTGGAAAATGGCAAAGCATCGCGTCATCCACGCACCAAACAATAGAGTTCTTGATATCTGCACAGTTGGAAATGACACATTTCTTGTAGGACTCAGCCTTTTGGATGATGTCCGTGAACTTTATCTTTCTGGCCTGTGTGTACCGTAACTATAATGTAGGTATATCCATATGAACTAAACAGATGCATATTCAGAGTGAAATAAAAATCTGTTGACAAACAATGTTTGTGAAAATATTGTTTCCTCTTTGGGAAAATCATCTCAAAGGGCCAAGTCACTGCCAGAAATTACTGCTGAGCTGTGGCAGGTCTAATAAAACGAAGGGGGGAGGAGCAAAGAGGGAGATCTGCAAGAATCTCAGGTTCATACATGGCAGTTTGGTGTAGTGGTTAAGTGTGCGGACTCTAATCTGGGAGACCCGGGTTTGATTCCCCACTCCTCCCCCTGCCGATGTGACCTTGGGTCAGTCACAGGCTCTGGCACAGCTGTCCTTGAAAAAGAGCAGTTTGTGTCAGAGTTCTCTCAGCCCCACTCACCTCACAGGGTGTCTGTTGTGAGGAGGGGAAGGGAAAGGAGTTTGCAAGCTGCTCTGAGACTCCAAGTGAAGGGCGGGGTATAAATCCAATCTCTCCTCTTCTTCTTCTCCTTCAGGTATGTGGGTTTTTCCTTCGGGTTTTAGGCTTTTGAATTAGAATTGGAAGCATATAGGTAGAAGAGTTGAGGAGTTCTAAGATCAGTAACATGATCAGAACTCCAGTCTCTAGTTGGTAAAGGAGCAACCACCTTCTGTACCAGCTGCCGTTTCTGAATAGTCTTCAAGTGGTGCCCTGTCTTGAGTACATTACAATAACCCAGTCTTGTCGCTGCTTGTGTTAAGTAGTCTGTTTCATGGAAGTCCCGTAATCTATACTATATAGTCAAATACACTGATATAACCATATGTGTTCCAGTTCTTCAGATGGGCTTTCATGTGAAGGATTTACACCTACGTTCTGCAGACGTACCCACTAAATGAAGAGGCAAAGCAGATTTACATGGCCAAATTGATATTTAAGACTAGAAAATAACCGGAAGAGAAAGTGACAGAGTGTTAGAGTTAACAAGGTCTGACAGAAGTGCTATGAATGGCAGTAGACTGTCAGAATGACTAATTTTTAATTTTTATATACACCCCCCCCCACTTATGTGTCCTGACCTGGATGGCTCAGGCTAACCCAAACTTGTAAGAACTCGGAAGCTAAACAGGATCAATTCTGGTTAGTATTTGGATGGGAGGGACCACCAGGGAGAAGTCCAGAGTAGCTATGCAGAGGTCGGCAATGGCAAACCACCAGTTTGGTGTAGAAGAAGAAGAGGAGATTGGATTTATACTAGGGTTGCCAGCCTTCAGGTGGGGCCTGGACATCCCCCGCTTTTACAACTGATCTCCAGCTGACAGAGATCAGATCCCCTGGAGAAAAATGGCTGCTTTGAAGGGTGGACTCTATGGCATCGTACCATGCTGAGGCCCCTCCCCCCAAACCTTGCCCTCTCCAGGCTCCACCCCAAAGTCTCCAGGTATTTTCCAACCCAGACCTGGCAAGCAACCCTAGATTTATACCCCGCCCTTCACTTGGAGTCTCAGAGCAGCTTACAAACTCCTTTCCCTTCCCTTCCCCACAACAGACACCCTGTGAGGTAGGTGGGACTGAGAGAGCTCTGAGAGAAACTGTTCTTTCAGGAACAGCTATGCCAGAACTATGGCTTGCCCAACGTCGTCCAGCAACTGCAAGTGGAGGAGTGGGGAATCAAACCCGGTTCTCCCAGATTAAAGTCTGTGCACTTAACCACTACACCAAACTGGTAGTGTTAAGAGGGTGGACTCTAATTTGGGAGAGCCAGGTTTGATCCCCCACTCCTCCACATGTAGCTGCTGGTGTGACCTTGGGTCAGTCATAAGTTTTTTCAGAGCTGTTCTCTCAAGAGCAGTTCTCAGAAGTGCTCTCTCAGCCCCACCTACCTCAGAGGGTGTCTGTTGTGGGGACGGGAAGGGAAAGCGATTGTAAGCCGCTCTGAGACTCCTTTGGGTAGTGAAGGGCGGGGTATAAATCCAGTCTCCTCCTCCTCCCTTGAAACCCTACAGGGTGACCATAAGTCAGCTAGAACTTGACAGCACTTTCCACCAGAGAGAAAGAGTGAAAGAATGTTTTGCGTTCTTATTTTTTGACAAAAATCTAGATGATAAGAAAGAATCCAGTCATAGCACTTCATCATTTATGACCCACTCTGTTGCCTTTCAGTAACACATCTTGTCAGACTTGTCCTAACATTCTGTGCATCTTACTACTGCTTGCAAAAAAGTCAGTCTCCTACAAGGAGTTACAATTGTTTCCAGGCAAGTGGACTGTTCTTGTAAACAGCAAGGGGGAAAATGTAATTTTGTTTTCTCCCCAGGAACATAACACAATATATATTTTTGATTTTTTATATATATATAAAAAAGTAAAGTTAATAATAACGCTGAATGTTGCAATGAGGGTATATTTAGCATGTAGTGGATTCACCATTACTGTTTTCATTTGCAGTAGTGAGAAAATATGTGAATGCTGAAAAATGGAGAGCATATGAGAGGTGCTGTGCTAGCTGCCACTGAGTGCCACACAGCTTCCAATCCTAAAAACATTTTCCTAGGAATAAGCCCCATTGAATAAAATGGGAATTGCTTCTGACTAGACCTGTTTAGGATTAAGGTAAAGGTAAAGGTTTCCTTTGCTCGAAAGCCAGTCGAATCCGACTCTAGGGTTGCGGTGCTCATCTCCGTTTCCAAGCCGAAGAGCCAGTGCTGTCCGAAGACGTTTCCGTGGTCATGTGACCGGCATGACTAAACACCAAGGCGCACGGAACGCTGTTACCTTCCCTCCGAAGTGGTCCCTATTTATCTACTTGGAATTTCTTGCTTTCGAACGGCTAGGTTGGCAGGAGCTGGAACTAGAGACGGGAGCTCACTCCGTCATGTGGCACACTCGGGTCTCGAGCTGCTGAACTACCAACCTTGCACAGCCTGCAGTTCAGCATCTTAACCACTTGAGCCACCGCAGTTACTCCCACAGTAACTTTTTATGGGCATTTCTACTTGCTTTTGGATTAGTGCTTACTTTGCGTGGTGCTGCTAAAGTGGTTGATGCTGTGGCTGCTGATGTGTTGCTTCAGATTCCGCAGTTGGTATTAAGGGTAGCCCTCTGCAATGCACATTTGTGTCATTTAGCTCAATGTTTTCAAAAGCTGGAATGTTGTACTAGACCTATGTTATCAGTGTTGTACTAGACCTATGTTATCACTAGACCTATGCTATCAGTGCTCAGTTGCTTAAAACAACAGTAATTAAACCAGATCCAGGGCCCACTGATCACCCTTAAAATATTTTTATATGGACATTCTTGTATTCTAAGGTAATAGTGCAAGTGTGAATGGAGCGAGAAGTATGAAAAAGGTTAATCATATGGGATTAGCACAGATCCAGCCTTTGTAATAGACAGGTATAAAATCCTGGGATATTAACAGTGGTGATTTCTGGTAGTTAGAAATACAGTGTTTTAAAAGCACCGTGATCAGAACCATTTTCTGTGAAGTATTTTTGAGCAGTGGGGAATGAGAACAAATCCTGCTGCCCCTTCTCCCTCTTACTGAAGTATCTCATTATCTTATATTATGGGTTTCCAGGGTGAGTAAAGCCCCAGTGATTGTGCTCATTCAGTGTTCCCGGGATTCAGTGATGGACAGCAAAAAATCCACACCTTGTAATAACCCGTCTTACAGAATCTTAACAATTGGACCCTGACATCCTAATAAATCTTTGAAACACTCACCAAGGGAGAGCAAAGTTCAAAATTGCTTAAATTGGTGTAGGAGCAGATAGAAAACAGACAGTTTGGACCCATGAATTTGATGGAGTGCAATTATGGTACCATGTGTGTCTCGGTCAGTTTCCTGGTTGATATGACTTCAATTTAAGTAATTTGCCCACTCTTCTTCTTGGCTTATTTAGTTTTGATGGTGCAAGAAGAACAAATCTTGCTCTAGCTTTTGTGACTTGGGTTTTTCTTCCCTTATTTCTTAAAGTCTTGCGGTTATCTTGTCAGTGCCATTGGGAGAAGTGCAAGCCAAGAAGTGAACCTAGCGTTGCTAGATAATGTGATATTTAGCTTGAATGGTCTGTCGCTTATAAAATATCAGATAATCAAAAGGTTAAATAAATACAGTCTCTTGTTCATTTTCAGTGTTGGGGGGGAATGACATGCTGAAAAATAAGCAACTTTAGACTTGTTCACTGTGTGGCATCTAGCTACCACTCTAGAATTGTATTTATTTGTTTTATTTATTTACTTCAGTTATGCCGTGCCTTTCTCCCCAGTGGGGACCCAGAGCGGCACATTCACAACAACCCTGGGAGGTTGGTTAGGCTATGAGTGTGTGAGGTCACAGGCCCATGGTTACCCCACCAAGCTTCCGTGGCAGAGTGGCTGTTTGAATTGGTGTCTCTTGGATGCTAGTCTGACATTCTGACCAGTAGGCTGCACTGGCTCTTGTAATAATGCGCAAGCACTTAGTCAAGCTCCTGCGTTATAGGCAACATGTAGCTTGAACCATTTTAGTGCTGTTCATTATCTATATCTTTTTTGTGAATGTAGATAAAGGTGTTAGAATTTGGAAGTGTTCCTTATTTGTCAGGAGTAAGATTTAAAATTTCACATTCAGTATTTCCCGTCATTTGGAGGTTGTCATTGTGCATGCTAAGGCCACAGGTACGCTTACTTGGAACTAAATTAAATTGAAATTAATAGGATTTTCTTTAAATTAAATATATTCAGGATTGGAACATATGATGCTGTTGATATTGGATTTTTAAAATTACAGCTGCAGGCTTGTAACAGGTTCAGAACACCCAGCTGGGGAAGTTCTGTGGGATGCCTGAACTGCAAGGAAAGGATACTCTTGGTGCTATCTGTAGATTTATGTACAGTGCTCTCCTGGTAACCAAAGTGGATTCCTTGGGCACCTTGGATTGAGTGTAGAGCATCAGGGGAAGGCTGGCTATAATAGCTCACAGGGAAAATTCCTAGTGGGCTATTCCCCTAGAGGGCCAGTGAGGGACCCATGCCAGGACCTAGTAGGTCAGCCATTGCCTCAGGAACTACTTGGATTGGACCTTCAGAGGCAATGATAATTGATGTCAGTTCACTCATAGGCTCCTCCCACATCACTGCTGTTTTGTAGGAAGATGCATTGGGTGAGCTGATGCCTACCTGCAGGTCAGTTCTGAGCTGAGTGGCCCCTGCAGTGCTGACTGATAGTGCTGCAGGATCCACTCATCTTGGCTTGCTCCTGGGCCATTTTAATTTCCCAGTCTGCTCCTGAAAAGCATGCTGGTAACCAAAGCAACTGTATCAATATTGCCATGATATGGACTTTAGCATCAGTAGATAAGTTGCTGTGTTCTCTGCTGATTGGGGCTTCTGAGCTGGAACCGAACCTAAAAAAGAGAGGGGATACTGTCTGAGGAAGACTACTTGTCAACTATAGATGGAGCTTCTGAGCTGTAATCTCTTCTGAAGCATTATGTTGTGATTGTGCCTCAGCAGTAACAACAAACCATAAGGAAATAATTTCTTCTCACCTTGACACGGAGAGTACTCCATGATTCTGTGTTATACCTCTGAGGATGCCAGTCACAGCTGCTGGTGAAACGTCAGTTCCTACAATGCCAAGACCACGGCCGCACAACCCGGAAAATCTACAACAACTAAATTGTAGACTCTATCGATGATTGTATTGCCATTAACTTAATTATGGCCCCGGTCACACGGGCCGGATATCGCGGGGGGAGAGGCGTGGCTGTTTGCCCCGGAGTGAACTACCGTGCGGCCACGGGATCACACGTCCCGCCGACATCCGGTGGTTGGGGGGGGCGAGCCCGGGGAGGTGCCGATCAGACGGCACGGCAAAGAAGCGGCGCTGCCGTGGCAAACGGGGTTGGGGTTTTTTTTAAATCCAAGTATGCGCTTGCGCCGTTGGGTGCTTGTGCGCATCCTGTGGAGTCTTAAAATAAAAAAAACCCTTCTTTGCGACGGGACATGGGCGGGCGCCGGATGCCACGGGATTCCACCGGAAACGCAATCAGGCGCCCACCCTTGCCCCGCGGTTTCCGGAAACTAGTACCTCGGAGGTACTAGTTTTTACCCCGCATCTTTGGCGGGAAGCCTTGGGTGAGCCACGGGAGCTCTACGCTTCCCAGATGTGGCGGTGTGATCGCGCCCGGAAAATCCGCCTATCTTCCGTCTCTGCAGCGTGGCTAATCCTCCGTGTGACCGGGGCCTATATCTATTTAGTTAGCACTTTCTGATTATGGATTGTTTAAAATTGCTTTTATTTATGTCACAATTGTCTACTTATATTTTATCTTTGTAAGCCGCCCTGAGTCTGCCTCGGTGGGGAGGGCGGGGTATAAATTCAACTAATAAACAAACATACATAAATGAATGAATAATGAAACCATGAATTGGTATGGCTAGGTCACCTGAGTCTAGCTATGAAGAAGATGAATGAAGGCACACCTTCCAAGTACTCAAGTCTGCTTTCCCATCAGCACTCCCAAATTCTTCACTGATTAGCTAACGTCAGTCAAACTCCATCTATAGTTGACAAGTAGTCTTCCTCAGACAGTATCCCCTCTCTTTTTTAGGTTCGGTTCCTGCTTTTTCAACCCAATTCGTGTGATTTAATTCAAACCATGACACAAGATAGCTGCTGCTTCTGGGGTTTTTTTAAAGGAGAAGCGTAGCTGAATGTCATGAGCAGATGGATGACACTGAACTCCGTAAGGATGGCCTTATGGAATGGGCTAATATACAGGGTGTCCATTTGAAACCTTTACAGTTTTGAATAAGTACAGCTCCGGAAAGGGATCATATAGTGTAACTCAGTAAAGCAACTCAAAGTTTAGTACAGCAAAAAAAAAAAAAAAAAGCATCCGGGGGCTCTGAAAAGCCTTGTGTTGTGTGAGAGATAGAACACGGCAACCCCAAAATACCTGTGATCAGCAGATTCATGACCATTTTTCTTCAATAAACTGACCATCAACAAAATTAACTACCTACGGATGTTACAAAATCATCTTGTTGCTCAGTTGCCTAACCTCAATCAAGGGATTTTTTCCAGCAACATACTGCTCTACTACATTGAGGAAGGGAGGTTTGAGATTGCCTTAATGTGACATTTCCAAGTTGCTGGATTGGTAGGGAGGTCCAATCCCATGGCCTCCCCCCTTTCCTGACATAACCCCACTAGACTTCTTTTTGTGGGATTGTATTAAGGACATTGTATACCAAAGGGAGGCAAACACAATTGACAGTCTAACATTGATACTGGGTAAGTTGGTGGAATCCGTTATTAAAGATAGAATTAGTAGGCACATTGATGAACAAAAGCTATTGAGGAAGAATCAGCATGGATTCTGTAAGGGAAGATCTTGTCTCACTAATATTTTAGAGTTCTTTGAAGGGGTGAACAAGCATGTGGACAAGTGTGACCCAATAGATGTTGTTTACCTAGACTAGAAAGCTTTTGATAAACTTCCTCATCAAAGTAAACTCAGCAGTTATGGGATAAGAGGACAAGTCCTCTTGTGGATTAAAAGCTGGTTAATTGACAGGAAACAGAGTGAGTATAACTGGGCAGTTTTCACAGTGGAAGGTGGTAAACAGTGGGGTAGCACAGGGCTTGGTACTGGTTCCGGTGCTTTTTAACTTGTTCATTAATGATTTGGAGTAGAGCGTAAGCAGTTAAGTGGCTAAATTGGCAGATCAGCTAAGTTGTTCAGGGTGGTGAAAACCAGGGAGGACCATGAGGTGCTCCAGAGGGGTCTGTCAAGGCTGGACAAGTGGGCATCAGCCTGGCAAATGAGGTGCAATGTGGGCAAGTGCAAAGGAATGCACACTGGAGCAAAAAATCCCAACTATAGATACAAATTGATGGGATCTGAACTGGCGGTAACTGACCAGGAAAGAGATCTTGGAGTCATGATAGATAACTCTGAAAATGTCAACTCAGTATGTGATGACAATAAAAAAGGCAAATGCTGTGCTGGGGATTATTAGGAAGGGAATTGAAAACAAATCAGCCAGTATCTTAATGCCCCTGTATAAATCCATGGTGCAGCCTCATTTGGAATACTGTGTGTACGGTTCTGGTCACCGCATCTCAAAAAAGAAATTATAGCGCTGGAAAAGGTGCAAAAAAAAAGGGGCAACTAAAATGATTAAGGGGATGGAACACATTCCCTGCATAGAAAGGTAAAAGAGGTTAGGGTTCTTTAGCTTGGAAAAATGACAAGTGAGGGGTGACATGACAGAGATTTTCAAAATTATGCATGGGATAGAGAAGGTAGAGAAAGAAGCACTTTTCTCCCTTTCTCACAATACAAGAGCTTGTGGGCACTTAATTAAATTGATGAGCAGTAGGTTTAGAACAGGTAAAAGGAAGTACTTCTTCACGCAAATGCGTGGAATTCACTGCCACAGGAAGTAGTGGCAGCTAGTAGCATGGACAGCTTCAAGAGGGGATTGGATAAGCATATGAAACAGAGGTCCATCAGTGGGTATTAGCCACAAGGTATAGGTGGAAAACTATGTCTGGGGCAGTGATGCTCCGTATTCTTGGTGCTTGGGGGGCCACAGTAGGAGGGCTTCTGGAGTTCTGGCCCCGCTGGTGGACCTCCTGATGGCACCTGGGTTGATCATTGGCCTGATCCAGCACAGTTTCTCATATGTTCTTATATTTTTATACTGTATCTTTAAACTGTACTCATGATGGATTACTGCTGATTGCTCTTCATCCGTGATTTGGTCATTGTGGAAAGATATTTTAGGAAGGGTTCCAGCATGTGGCCACACAGCTTCTGTGCATGTGGACCATTTGATGAATCTGTTGGATCTGTCAAAAGGTCTACTTCAGTGTAACTCTCACAACAGGTAATAAACAGAATTGACTTGTAGCTGGAGAAAAATGGCTATGTAAATCCGCCTTTCCCCCTGACTGCCCTAAACTGCTCCTCTGAGAAATATGCCTTTGTCCTCTTTGCTTTTCTTGCCAATACTGGTTCCTGAATGATAGTTATAGGGCACAGGTTTAGGTTTGCTTTGAAGGGCAGGCTTATTGAATTTGACACACACAAGTAGACTGCCTCCAAGATTAAGATGCTTGGGAGGTACATGAGGTGCATTTACAGAAAGTAAAATTGTAGTGTGCATTTTTTGGTTTTTTTGTGCAGCTTTTGATTCCCAGTCTCTGTCATAGGCTGGTCTGTTTTTGAATGAGGCCATGTTTAATCCCGCTTGAGGTCTTAATAAGGCTTTTTTGTGGGGGATTGTTGCTCTAAGCATTCTGTTCATATTTTTTCTTTTAAAAAAAATCTGTATGACAGGCTTGAGGATTAGTTGGTATACTTTGCTTGGAACTGAGCTTCCTCTATTAGTCATGGATTAAACGGGCCAGCTGCCTGATGTAAAAAATATGGCGTTTCACATTTAGCAGAGAAATGATTTTGTTCTGTGGATTTAAACATATAATATTGATTTTTAGAAACACAATAGAAAGGTGCTGCAGAACACACTGAAGGAGATGCAGATATGTATTTTACATATATCGTGCCTTTTCCCCAATGGAAAACAATTGGCTTACATTATCATTCTCCTTACCTCCGTTTGATTCTCACAACAACCCTGGGAGCTAGGTTAGTCCGGAGAAGAGACAAAGAGCTGGTTTTTATACCCTGATTTTCTGTACCTTAAGGAGTCTCAAAGCAGCTTATGATCACATTCCCTTCCTCGCACCAAAACAGGCAGCTTGTAAAGTAGGTGAGATTGAGAGAGTTTTGAAAAAGCTCTGAAAAAACTATGACTGGCCCAAGGTCACCCAGCAGGCTTCATGTGGCAGAGTGGGGACTCAAACACGGTTCTCCAGGGTAGAGGCCACTGCTCTTCTTAACCACTACACCATGCTGGCTCAAGAGAGAAAGTGACTGTCCCAACCCCTAGGGGGGTTGGAACACCTGTCCTGTGAATTGGACTACTGGATAGCTGCTGTGTGAAACAGGATGCTGGTCTAGATGGACCACTAGTCAGATCAGCAGGCTCTTCTTGTGTTCTTATCCATTCCTGGCCCCTGCACTAGTGGACTTGGTGTCCTATGCTCTTTAAACTACCATAAACTAGTTATGCTACACCAAGCACGGCAATTAACCTCCTTGTTGAGCTCTGCCCTAGCTATAGTAATCCATGCAACGGTCACATCCATGCTAGACTACTGTAACTCACTGTATGCTGGCCTTCCCTTGAGACTGACTTGGATGTCCCATCTGGTCCAGAACGTGGCAGCGTGTATCATGGCGGGAGTGCCATGGACAGCACATAACCTGTCCTGCGCCAGCTACACTGGCTTCCAGTGGAATACTGAGTCAGGTTCAAGGTCTTAGTATTGACTTTTGAGGCCTTGAGCAGTCAGGGACCCACGTACCTTTGGGACCGTCTCCTCTAGTATGTCCACTGGAGAGTACTTCGATCGGCAGAGAATAATTTGCTGGTGATCCCTGACTCCAAAGATGTCCAGCTGTCCTTGACTGGTGAAACTCTCTGCTGAATACCATCAGGGCCCTGCGGGATTTAATGCAATTCCACAAGGCCTGTAGAACAGAGATGTTTCACTGGGCTTTTGGTTGAGGACAGTGACGGTGTGATCATCGCTGGCACCCTCCCCCCTTTCTCCTTGTGTCATGATCTGGGCTGTGCCACCGGAGGCCTACTAGGCCCAGGGTGCCTGGCTATCAGTAGGTAATGCTGGGCCTACAACTCCCAGAAGCCCCTGAGAGGTTTTGGAGCCAAAATTGACCAATAGGAAAAGAGAAGGGCTTGGAATAAAAGATCTGGAGCAGCAGGAAAAGCTGTTCTTCTTCCCAAAGGGCAGAGCCAGAAAAAAGGCTGCTACAGGACAAAAACCCCTCATCCTGAGGGAAGTCTGAGTGTCTGAGGCCACTGCAGATAGTGAGCTACGGACAGTATATTTAGACGCGTAAGGGCATTTGATTTCTTTTCTTTTCACCCACTTACTGTTATTCTGCACCTTGTTGTTTGATCTCCTATAAAATAAACTATTTTTACTGTTCACTCTGTTTGGTACTCATGCCTCTTATTTGGCCAGAAGGGAGGTCTAAAGGTCTTGGGAGGGTGTTCTGGGCCTTCTCAAGGGAGCCTGGAACTAGAGTGGTGGCAGCGTCAGGTGACACCCCACCTGAGCCATGAGACCTTGTTTCATGTTTCCTTCCTCCTGCCCTGCCCTGCCCATGGGGCAGCAGTGCAGTCCAGCACGGGAATAAGATTTATTAGGGCACCATCTTGGATTTTAGGTTTTTTAATTACATGTTTAACTGTATATTTGGATCATCGTATGATTTTACCTTTTGTTTTAGCGTTGATGTATATCGCCCAGAGCCCTGTCTTTACAGGGATGAGGTGATTCATAAATTGGATATGATGATGATGATGATGATGATGATGATGATGATGATAGGAATCAGACTAGTCTTAGTGTCTATACCAGCTGCTGCCAGAGCAACATTTTAAAGAATCTGCACAGTTCATTGAATCTCCAGTGGCCAATCAGAAGCCTCGCTGGGCAAAAGCCCTATCTGACCCCGCCCACTTTCTAAACACACTGGGTGGGTCCCAGGATAGGTGTCAGCAGGCACCACTGTAGCCATGGATGCCACATTGGGGGCGGGGAGGGCTGTTCTATAGGCAAGAAGGTGAATGTGAGCAGCAACATGGCTTCTCAGGAGTCCAAAATTGTGATAGGTCACGTTTCTTTTCTCTTGGTAAGCATGAAAAATGGATCTCAGACTTCTACAGGGATCATAGGAGCTGGGAAAGTGGTTTGCAGGTCAATTTATTCACTTTAGAGCCTGCCCCTCTCACAGAGACTCTAGTAGGATTGCACGGTCTCGATAAATGCAACCAATAGGATTATATCAATGGTGCGACCTCATTTGGAATACTGTGTGCAGTTCTGGTCACCACACCTTAAAAAGGATATTATAGCTTTGGGAAAAGTGCAGAAAAGGGCAACTCGAATGATAAAGGGGTTGGAACACTTTCCCTATGAGGAACGGTTAAGGCGCTTAGGGCTCTTTAGCTTGGAGAAACGACGACTGAGGGGTGACATGATTGAGGTTTATAAGATTATGCATGGGAAAGAGCAGGTAGAGAAAGAGGTACTTTTCTCCCTTTCTCACAATACAAGAACTCGTGGGCACTCCATGAAATTGCTGAGCGGTCGGGTTAGAACGGATAAGAGGAAGTACTTCTTCACCCAAAGAGTGAGTAACACTTGGAATTCACTGCCACAGGAAGTGGTGGCGGCTACAAGCATGGACGGCTTCAAAAGGGAATTAGATAAGCATATGGAGCAGAGGTCCATCAGTGGCTATTAGCCACAAGGTATAGATATTCTTATGTTCTTATCTGCCCTCCATTGTGCTTGCAGTTTTCCCCAGTTTTATATCCCATGGTAATTTTCTGCTCTGCGTCGTTTTTTAAAACATGTAACGGCTTAGATTGTATTTTAAACATCCTTCAAGCACTGATTGTATAAAATAACTTTTAATAACTTCATTCTTAAAATTATTATTAATCAGATCATTTAGGTTTTCTGAATAGAGTTCAGACATCTGCTGACTTGTTCTGTCCTGGGGTGGATTTTCTAGTTCAAGATTTACAAGCTGCAGGTGCTCCATGGAGCACAAGGTGGCTCCAGTAACCCGCACATAATGGAAGTTGGGCGAATTGGAGGCTGAACAGACTTCATAGGAACTGACCAAAAATTTGTCGTAGTCGAGAATAACATTATGAAAACCATAGTTATTCTTCTTCATCCGGGACTCTTTGGAAATCTAATACATCTTTCTTGATGTAAAACTGTAGAACATTCTCCTGTGTTCTACTTACATCTTTGTAGTTCACTATTGATCACTTACATGCCAATGTTTTATCCTTTTAAAAAAGTTAATTCTAAAGAAGAACAAATAAGTCATAAGGAGGCAACTGATCCTTACATGTGTTCGTACAAAATCTTCTTGCAGTTAAGAATTTAATACGAATGTATAAAATATTGTACAATATATGATTCTACAATCAAAACCCATTTGATTTAAGGGAATTTTCTAGAAATCAATTGGTTAAGGAATGAATTCATCTACCACCACTAAGTGGTGTAAAGTTAACATATAAACAAGCAATGACAAGAAATTCATGCACACATAAGTTATATGTTATACAGCAAAACATATTCTGATGTGAAAAGATAAGTTTGTATTTCTCCCGTAGATTACTGAGAGACAGTAGTGTAAGTCATTGCTGAAAATACTAGTGGCCACAATGAAATTTTTAGGCAATGTAGTGACCTGGCACCTGGAATTTGTCAATCCGTGGGTTAAGGCTGCTGTCTTAGCTTGTATGTTATGTATGAGGTTAGATTTATTATGAGAAGGAAGACTAATTGGCATACAGTTTCAGTACACATGTCTCTTATGACTTTCTCCAACCGCTGATTGTGATGCTGTGGTATGAATTTGCCAAATATGGATCTTCTCTTTCTTCTCAGTGTTTGCTAGCATTTAGTCGTAGGGAAAACATGAAAATCTGACTTCAAAAACATGTTGCTGTTTTCTTCAACGAATGAAGAAAACAGAAGTAGTAAAAATGGCCAAATAGATCTGGAAGTGCCAAATAGAAACTGTGGGTTGGATCTGGCACTTATTATTAACTTAATTTTAATTAGCTAGCTTCCATCTGGATGGTCTCAGTTTTGTATGAAGGCTTGCAAGGGAAAAAAAGACCATCTGACATTTTGTCAAATGAACTAATACCGTCGTTTAAAGGTTGGTGTGCTTTTCAGGATGCAAAGTGTGGTTAGGTAACATCTGAGAGCAAGACGCAGCAAGGGCACTAGCAAATTAAACTAACCCACAGTTGACAAAAATGAAGGCTAAAGTTGATTTTATCAAGATAAATTGCTCTGATCTCTTGCTTGAATAATAAATCCCGAACATATAAATTAACCTGTAGGTGTGACCAGGGCTCTAGTCGGGGGGGGAGCTCTCAGGTACGGAGCTCCGGAAGAGAACCTCTAGGGGGCGGGGCAGTCACGTGGTGAAGCCCCGCCCCCTTCTTTACCCCGCCCTCTGCTTCGATCCTCATTCCGTTTGGGAATGAGGATGAAGCAGGAGGGTAAGTAGCCGGGCCTTCTGACACACTTCCGGTGATGTCAGGGGGTGTGGCCTTCTGTCACTTCCGGTGATGTCAGGGGGCGTGGCATATGCAAATAAGTTATGCTAATGAGTTATGCTAATGAGCTCCAGCAGCTCTTTTTCTACAACAAGACCCCTGGGTGTGACTGAATATTGGCTTGAATCCACCAGAAATTTCCACTACTGGAAGGGATTTCTGTAAGTGGAGTGCAATTTCTTGCCTCCCCCCTCCTGCTGCAGCCTGAAATGCTTTGTCCCCGGGACAGAGGATCCTCAGGAACAGCATGACGAGGGAGTCAAAGGTCTGCCATAGGAGGGGGGAAATTAGCTAAAATCACACATCCTTGGAAATCCACCAGATCCAACCCATTTTGTTCTCAATCAGAGAGAAATGGATGAAGTTCCTTTAAAGGTAAAGGTTCCCTTGCTTGAAAGCCAGTCGAGTCCGACTCTAGGGTTGCGGTGCTCATCTCCGTTTCAAAGCCGAAGAGCCAGCGCTGTCCGAAGACGTTTCCGTGGTCATGTGGCCGGCATGACTAAACACCAAGGTGCACGGAACGCTGTTACCTTCCCACCGAAGTGGTACCTATTTATCTACTTGCAATTTCTTGCTTTCTAACTGCTAGGTTGGCAGGAGGAAGTTCCTTTACCCAGTCCTAAATCAGTCTACAGTCTAAAATTATGAAAGCACTGAAAACTACTCAGCACCGCCAGATGAGTTAGGCTGGAAATGGAATATTTTTTTGTGTGTACAACAGAATTTTAACTTGCTGTGCACGTGTACATTGATGGTATGCTATAAATAGCCAATTGTACTGAGACTTTCTGATAGAAATTGCACATAATGGAACTTTATCGAAAGATGCTAATAAATAATTAGAGGTCTTTGTTGCATTAGTTGGTGTGTTAACGTAAATTGCAAAGCATCTGCTGATTCATTAAGGCCTATACCCTGGAAATCTTGCTGGTCTTGAAGATGCTTCTGGACTCGTATCTGAGTGGAATAGGCAATGGTAACTTGCATCAGGCCACTGTTAGCGAAGCAGATACTGCACTACTGTGGTACAGCTGAAGAAAGATCTTCTTGACTGCACAATTATTAGATGGAAAGGATGCAGGAAACCAGCCAGGCAGGCAGTGGGGCCCTTGGATGACCAAGGGGTAAAAGGAGTACTGAAGGATGATAGGGAAATGGCTGAGAAGCTGAATGCATTTTCTGCCTCTGTCTTCACTGTGGAAGATGAGAAGTGCTTGCCCACTCCATAGCCGCTGATTTCGGGAGGGGTGTTGAAAGACCTGAGTCAGATTGAGGTGATGAGAGAGGAGGTCCTACGACTGATAGACAACTTAAACACTGATAAATCACCAGGCCCGGATGGCATACATCCGAGAGTTCTGAAAGAACTCAAATGTGAACTTGTGGATCTCCTGACAAAAATATGTAATCTTTCATTAAAATCTGCCTCCATTCCTGTGGACTGGAAGGTAGCTAATGTCACTCCCATCTTTAAAAAGGGTTCCAGAGGAGATCTGGGAAATTACAGGCCAGTCAGTCTGACATCTATACCAGGTAAGTTGGTGGAAACTGTTATTAAGGAAAGAATTAGTAGGCACATTGATGAACAAAAACTATTGAGGCAGACTCAGCATGGGTTCTGTAAGGGAAGATCTTGTCTCATTAACCTGTTAGTGTTTTTTGAGGGAGTGAACAAATATGTGGACAAGGGGGACCCAATAGATGTTTTTTACTTTGATAAAATTCCTCAGCAAAGACTCCTAAGTAAGCTCAATAGTCACAGGATAAAAGGACAAGTCCTCTTGTGGATCAAAAACTGGCTAATTAATAGGAAACAGAGAGTGAGTATAAATGGGCAATTTTCTCAGTGGAGGGTGGTAAGCAGTGGGGTACCACAGGGATCAGTACTCGGTCCGATGCTTTTTAACTTGTTTAATAATGATTTGGAGTTGGGATTAAGCAGTCAAGTGGCTAAATTTGCAGATGACACGAAGTTGTTCATGGTGGTGAGAACCAGGGAGGATTGTGAGGCACTCCAAAGGGATCTGTCGAGGATGGGCAAGTGGGCATCAATGTGGCAAATGGGGTTCAGTGTGGCCAAGTGCAAAGTGATGCACATTGAAGCCAAAAATCCTAACTATAAATACACAAACTGGGAGAGACTGACCAAGATAGAGATCTTGGAGTCGTAGTAGATAACTCACTGAAAATGTCTAGACATTGTGCAACTGCAATAAAAAAGGTCAACGTTATGCTGGGATTATTAGGAAGGGAATTGAAAACAAATCAGCCAGGAGGGGTGATATGCTAGAGGTTTATAACATTATGCATGGGACAGAGCAGGTTGAGAAAGAAGTACTTTTCTCCCCTTCTCACAATACAAGAACTTGTGGGCACTCAATGAAATTGCTGAGCAGTCGGGTTAGAACAGATAAAAGGAAGTACATCTTCACCCAAAGAGTGATTAACACATGGAATTCACTGCCACAGGAGGTGGTGGTGGCTACAAGCATGGACAGCTTCAAGAGGGAATTAGATAAGCATATGGAGCAGAAGTCCATCAGTGGCTATTAGCCACAAGGTATAGACAGGAACTCTCAGTCTGGGGCAAGTGATGCTCTGTATTCTTGGTGCTGGGGGGGGCAACAATGGGAGGGCTTCTAGTGTCCTGGCCCCACTTCTGGACCTCCTGATGGCACCTGGTATTTCTGGCCACTGTGTGACAGAGTGTTGGCCTGGATGGGCCATTGGCCTGATCCAACATTGGCTTCTCTTATGTTCTTATGTTCTTATATTACTCTTCTCTCCCTATAAGACATCTGGCAATGTCATCTATATCACTGTTAATATCCCATTGCCACGTCACCTCTCTTCAAATAGCTCAGAACATTGGGCCATTGACCTTATCCAACATTGGCTTCTCTTATGTTCTTACGTTCGTATGTGCACATGGCTGAGGCGTCACACATGGTTCTAGTCTTGATTTATATATATACATAGTGGGCCTAACAATTAAAACTTTTATCCTTGTTCATATGTTCATCTGTAAGTTACTTCAGAGTAAAAACACTAAATATGCAACTTGCTTATTTCTGAACAAAATAAACAATAGCTGAAGGTAATTTTTTTAGTGGACTAGATGATATTTAAATACATCCCACGTTGGAGCCTCAACACTAGTTTTGAAAACGAATGCAAGCCACAGAGTATTAACCTGCCCGTATGTAAGTGCCATTTCCATTAAGGGTTTGTTCCAATGAAGAAAGATAATCAAAAGAATAATAATTAAAAACACTTTGAACATAAATTTCTCAGAAATGTGAAGGAGCTGGAAACTGATAATACGTGCGTGGCTTTTGCATTTCAACACATTTTATAGGGATTCCATTATAAACACAATGGAACCAGAGCTATGTTTTGTGCATCATCTCTTCTAGTAAATAAGTGGAAATCCAAGCATTGTCATTGTAAAGTATATATTTATCCTTATTTGGCTTCTGCATAATGAGGTGGTATTTTTCTTTTTTCTTTTTGTATTGGCTAATGAGCAGTATTTGCAAAAATGGGAAATTAATGGCTCTGTTTCAAGGGTCACCATGGACCGTTACATACCTGCAGTTCTAGTGGATTCGTATTAATTAAAAATAGAGTCCAAGGAAGTGCTGAGACAGATTCTACCTTTTGCTCTGGTGTGTTGGATAACTTCTGTGTGTAGAGGTAGCTAAGAACATAAGCGCTATCTACAAATATTGTCCTGATTAAAGTTGAGCCACAGGAATAATTTGCAAAAATCACATTTAAGAATTGCCCTCTTGATGCAGTACTATCTTGAATCTTGCCAAAAACTAATGGATCCCTTTACAGGAAATTGAAAATTAAAGAGGATGAGTCAGTAATGCACTCCAAGGTTGGATAATATGCATTGAACTTAAATAATGAATGCCAAAATCTAGAGGCAGGCAAGCCAGTTGGATGTAGTGTTTTCTCTGAAACGTTTCCCCCCACTTGTTTTTTGCGTAAGGGTCTCTTATTCTTCCCATTTACCTCACTGGATATTAGGTGTGTGAAACTCATGTGACCATATGCTTTTGAAAGGGAACTATCCATAATGTATTATTACTGTGCCAGTTACCAAAAGGAAACGGTAAAATGTGTAATTTTCACATTTGGGGACTTCATTTCTTACAAAGCCAGCTGTCCTTTTTTGAACTTGACTTTACTGAGGAAGAGGATTAATTTAAGTAATCCAATTGCTAAAATGATAATAAACCTTCACACTTGCTTCTAGCATGTTTATTTCATGTCAAGTACAGAAGAGTTTCTTAAATAGTTTTTAAAATACAGAGCATCAGCTTCACAAGAACAAAAATTAAGAATGTGCCACCTGTGCAAGAGACCAGCTTTAGTTATAGTGTTAAGGGGCTGGTTTTAACTTAAGTTACTTTATAAAAACTGTTCTTTGTCATCACAAACAATACAGAAGTTAAGAATTGACCTTGTACTGACTTTGTGAAGTATGGGGTGGGTACGTTGATACAAATCTGTCTCCAGGGAAGGGGAACAGGGAAACCAGTTTTTATTACCCTGATATATGTATGAATTGTATGAATATATGTCGCTTAGACAATTGAACTCTTTGTGTTTCTTAAATATGTTTTTCTACTAATGATGTTAGTTTAGGCCTGTCTCTAATTTTTATTAGATTCTTGTGGTTACTCTACTAAGTTTTGAAAATGGAAACCTCCATGGTTGTTGCTTAATGAATGTATGGAATGTGACTGGTAGACCTTAGGGAAGCGGTCCTGCAAGAACAAAGGCTTGGTAGACCTTCCACTGTGAGCTCTTAGGAAATAATTGAAATATCTACATTGTTTGTTAGTAATCCCATTTATGTAGAAATACGGTGACTTGTCTAGCTTGATTTGATCTTGGGGTATCGTGTGTGAGTATGCATCCCTTAATCCAACGACTGTAATATACGCCTCCCATATACGCCTTCCCATATATGCCTCGAAGAACATTACGCTCTAAAGACCAACATCTCCTGGTGGTCCCTGGCCCGAGGTACATCTGCCTTGCCTTGTCTCGACCAGGGCCAGGGCTTTTTCTGTCCTGGCCCGGGCTGGTGGAACATGCACCCTATTGAGATCAGGGCCCTGTGGGATCTTCTTCAATTCCGCAGGGCCTGCAAGACGGAGCTGTTCCCCCGGGCCTTTGGTTGAGGCAACGGGCGCCCACGTATGCCGTCACCCACCCACCTACTGACAGCTGGCCCTTATTTCACCTGTAGCATGGGGCCAGAATTTATAGCCAGCTGACTTCTGTTTTAAGTTGTACCCATTGTTTTTAATGTTTATATTACGTTTTAAACTGCAATTGTATTTATTATAATGATGCCACCCACCTTGAGCCCGTCCGGGGGGATGGGCAAGATATAAAGACACCACATAGGATCTTGTTGTACTTTATGTGAGCAGGCCTAGGTGTGATTTGCTTACATTCAATTAGGGCTGCCAGTTCTGGCTTGGGAAATTCCTGGGAGGGTTAGGGACCTCTGTAGTTGTAATTCCAGGAGAATTCCATGCCCCAGCAGCAGTTTGGCAGCCTTACATTCAAGTGAGATCTTGTGAATGAAACTGTTGCATGCCAAGTCGCCCTGTGTTAGTAGAAATACATTGTGCAACAGCACTACTTTCTGTTAGCTCTAAAGCTTCCCTGCAGGAAATTGTTTATCGCTTCCCAGGTGAGATTCTGATTTTTGGGCCACGTATTTTGCAAAATCATAATTATGGCGTAGGTCCTTATTTTGGATGCTTTTCTCTTATCCCTGAGTTGATACTGCAGCGAAATTCAGCCTACGTTTCAAAATGCAAATACTAATTTTCTGGTCTCTGCTAATCATATCTTGCATTAATAATTGATAAGAATTTTTTTTTCTGTTGATAACTCTGACAGGTGCTAAATGGAACTATTGAAAGGAACTTTGCATGTGTCTGTAACACTTTTTTGTTGTTGGGGAGAACAGAATGTAGTGTATTCACAGCAATATATGTTTAGGAAACCTTTTTACAGAATAATTTCAATGAAAATAAAATTTGTTTATTGTCACCTTTTACATGGGAGAGCGTAACAGAAGGTTTCTGGAAAGAGAGAAAAACACGATGGAGCTGGTTAAGGACATGGTAATATGCATTCTACCTTGGAAACTAGATAAAGCAATGTTTCTGTTTAATATGTCAATAGGGAACTAAAGTCAGGAACCCAATGAATATGAACACACACACACCCCTTTGTGCTGTTGTTGCTTATGTTTAAGGAAAAGATGTGACCTCCCCTTTAACTGCTGTTTTGTTTCCATCTGAAAAATTACTTTTGGAAAGAAATGCAAAAAAAATCCTCTGAAGCTGTTGATCTAGGATTCATAATTTTATTTAACAAAGTAATTACCATTTTTGTGTGGAAGGGACACCCTTTGGAGCATAATTCTGCTGTTTTGTCAAGCCAGCCAGCCAGGGTTTGCACAGCTGCAACTGTGAAGATAATATCAACACTTTCCTTACAATAGTAAATTTTGGTGTATTCTTTGAAGATAGTGAATGTCTGTTTTTAAAAGAAATTGCTTTCTGTCTCTCTCAAACAGTAGTTGCTGTGACAGGCTTTGAAAATACATCAGCTTATGTGATCACCTAACTTACTGAGTCGGTATATTTATTCACCTTTCTATTTCTTTCTTTTGTACTTTTTAAGCTTCTATAAAAGTGCTGCATTTTAGAAATACCTGTAGCATATTCCGTATTTATATTATACATTTATATTATGCTTTCCCATTGACTTAGCATGATTCACAAAAGTAACAGAATAATACCAAAAAACAAACACTTAAACCGGAAAACAGCATTGCAGCAATAAAAATAGCATGCAGGCAACAGTAAAATGACCCGCCATCCAGACCAGCTGTTTAATCCAGTTCCTTCTCAAAGGTTTGCAGTTTGTGGCAAGACTTTCAGAATTAATGTCACAAGGTAGCTTAGTTGTAGAACATCTTTTCTGTTTCATCTTCTGCAGCCAACATCATCATCTACTCCAAAATAACCATGGAACCATGAGATGTAGGTACCTGCAGATTAAGTGGTAAATTCTGCAGAAATCTAGCAACCACTCCCTATGCAAACAATTTGATTCTGGGGCCAGTTCAAGGTGCTGGTGTTGACCTTTCAAGCCCCATATATGGCTTGGGGCCAGCATACAGAAAGGACTACCTGCTCCCATATGAATCTATCAGACTACTATGGTCATCTCCAGAGGCTCTGCTTTGGGTGCTCCCACAATCTGACAGTAGCAACCTGAGAAAGGGCCTTCTTAGTTGTGGCACAAAAACTCTGGAACTCCCTCCCCAGGAAGATTCATCTGTCTCCCTCTATCGTCTTTTTGTAGCAGGGACTCCTTTGCATATTGGGCGACACCCCCCCTAATGTAGCCAATCCTCCAAGAGCTCACAGAGCTCTTCTTACAGGGGCTACTGTAAGCTCTTGGAGGATTGGCTGCATTAGGGGTGTGTCGCCTAATATGCCAAAGGAGTTCCTGCTACAAAAAGAGCCCTGCAACTTTAGCATTCCTCATTAACTCTTTGTCCCTCCTCCCTGTTTGAGAGTCTGTGTGTTTATGGGTTAAGATGTTTTATTTAACTGTTTGAATGTTTTATATCTGTTTATTTTAAATGCCGTTTAATTAAGTTTTGATTGTTTGCTGGGTAGCATTTACAAGGGTAGAAGGGTAGCATTTACAAAATAAATAAAACTTGGAAGCTGCAATTGGTGCAAAATATGGCAGCCTATTTGTTTTTGGGAATTTACTGATAATTACACCAAAGGTTGACATTATGTCTGAATTAAGCAGCAAAGTGGGGCTCTGTCTGCAATCTATTGCCAAAGCTCGAGAGGACTTCCTGTTGAAGAACTGGCTCATAGTGGAACCAAATTCTTTAGCTCTGTCATGTTGACAATCTTGAAAGTACTGAAAGATCCCCCAGTTTGAAACCAACATGCAAAATACCAGCTCTGGCAGAACTATGTAATGTATGAAGCAACTATGTAACCACTATGTAAAGTATGATGATATGGTGGAAAAGAAATAGATTTTTTTTAAAGTTACAAACAAACAGAAGTTCCTTCCAATTGCATGTGGGCTCCGTTGGATCCAATCAAAAGTCATGTTAGAATTAGACAACGTTAAGATTAAAGCATCCTGGTAAGGGCTCATAGCTGAGGACAACAAAAACAGCTGGGTACTAAACTACTAACTTTTATTGGTATAGTTCCATATGCCTTCAGAGGCCCCTGCCACATGGGGGGGGGGAAGCACGGGCAAAGTGCGGCTTTTTAAAGCCGCACCAAAAGAAACACGTGGCGGTGGGATCACATAGATCCCCCGAGCCGCCGCGTACTTCCTCCCTGGAACGATCAGATGCCGGGGGAAGCCACTGAAAGGGGAGCGAGGCAGCCGAACTGCGCATGTGTGCGCATGCGCAGTTCGGCCGGGGGCCTGGATTGCTCCGGACGATGGGCGTGCTGGCGATCCCACGGCTGCGCTTGATGCGGCGTTCCCAGTAAGTCCTCCTCTGGGGGTGGTTCTTTTTTACTGCGGGTTTTCGGCCTGAAGGGCCGGATCGGGGACAGGTGTGCGCTGCTTCCCAGATGTTGCTGTGAGATCGCGCCCGTTTGCTGTGCCCTCGATCCGTCCCTCTCCCGGGCCAAAACCTTCCGTGTGACCGGGGCCAGAGTCAACCCAAATGAATAAGCTACTGGAAGACACTCAGACTTTTCCTTTATTTAGCAAGTTATCAGGTGTTGTCAGTTATGGCGTCCTTTCTTCTTTCAGTCTTCAGACAGGAGATAAAAGATGTTTTCCCACATATATTTTTATATTGTGCAATAAAAGCTCAGTGCAGTGGTTAAAGTGTTGGGCCAGGATCCCCTCTCTACCTTGAAGACTAATGGGTGGTCTTGGACTGCTCATATTCTCTCAGTGTAGCCTCCCTCACAGAGTTGTTGAAAGAGTAAAATGGAGGTAGGGAGACTGATGTATCTCACCCTGAGCTCATTGGAGAAAGGGTGGTATAAAAGTGTAGTCAATCAAGTAAGAAGTGAAGAACTCTAAGACTGCAGTCCTCCAAAAAGACACTTATGAGGAACCAAGCCCTTCTGAATTCAGTGGGATTTTCTTTTTAAAAAGTTAAGTTAGGTTGCAAGCCTCATATTTTTCATTGGAAGAGAGAGAAACATATGAAATCCATGGAGTTTAGAAGTGTTTAATGCAGGGGTACCCACCCTTGTAGGGACCATTGGAATTCTGACACAGTGTGGTGGGCACAGCCACAAAATGGCGGCCATGAGAGGTGGAGCCAGTCAGAAAATGGCTGCCACAGCTTATCTTCAGTCATACAGTGAAGATCCCTGTGCTGTGTTGGCAGCTGCTGCCAAAGGAACATTTTAAAGAATGTGCAAAGCCAATTTAATCTCCAGTGGCAAATCAGAAGCCTTGCTGGGGAAAGTCCCACAGGGCCCCACCCACTTTCTAAAAGCATTTGGGAGGCACCAGGAGAGGTGCTGGTGGACACCATGTTGGGGACTGCTGGTTTAGAGCTTGCTTCATTGTCCTCTTCTCTTTTAAGCTTGTTGTGAGAATGTTTGTGATCCAACACGGAATATTTTTAAGCAATGTGCACCCTCCACTCCTAACCAAACACGTTTACGCTTGAGTAAATATCCCAGTACTTGCATCCATTGAAAGAAATGTGGATGTGGCTAGGCAACATTCCATGTTCTTTGCATCCAATTTATGCTCACAGCTTCTGCTATGTCAAGCGATCCATGTACAAATCTCCTTATCAGGAGGACTTACTCTGTGTATTTTATCTGAGAATCTTTCCCTGTAAAATTACTGTTATAGGCCTGGATAGAAAGCAGCTTTCTTCTTTATGCTTGGGCAGGGGGCTTTTCTGCTCTTTCTAGTGGCAGTCTCTTGAAAAAGCATCTCCCAGAGGCTGGAGGCGTTTCTGGAGTGATTTTTGGAGCTCAAAGGACGCAGTTGGGATTGAATTGGTGAACTAGAGCATGTGTAGCAGTGCCTTCCATTCACTAACGCAGGGGGAAGAGAGGGGTTCCAAGACACAGCTTCCAAAGGACGCAGTTGGGATTGAATTGGTGAGCTAGAGCTCACCAATTCACTAATGCAGGGGGAAGAGAGGGGTTCCAAGACAACTTTAGAAGCCAGTACAAAACATTTCACAAATTCACAATGACCTAACTGTAGGAGACCACAGTGACGAGGCTTACCAGAGGAGCCTGGAGCCCATGCTGTATGTTCATGATAACCGCGGTTATGATAGCAGCAAGCACAACAGAAGGGATATAAAAATAGAAGAGAAACAGCATCCCTTGTGTGCTCTGAACCCTTCAATTTTAAAGTAGATTTCAGGTTGCCAAAAGCCTCTTGCCTGATTTTCATATTTTACCTCAAAGAGTTAAGAATACAGAGCTGTTCTTGATGAGCCAGATGGTCTTTAACAGTAACATTGTTCATACTGTTTAGATTATCCCATTGCAAGTACAGCGCCTCGTTTACCTTTTATGGAAGAAAGTGTGGAAAATTGACTGCAGATGTACGTAGCCAGGAATGACGGCTGAAGCAATGCTTACCAGGCCTCCCTAACGCACTTGATCCCACAGATAAAAACAAATGCAGAAATGTGAGGAGGTTTTCTGAGAAATCTCTAGTGTTACCTATTTACTTTGAAATCTCTGAGCAACTGAAGCCCTGATTTTCTTAAACCAAATGTTGTCCTACTTTTTACTTCATTTCACTGCATTTAACTGACATTAACAGACACATCCAATCAAGTACTAAACAGCATGTAATTTCTTTAAAATCCCTATTTCCAGTCCTGTGCTTTTGAAACGGGTAGGAGAAGAAACTAAGTGTATTGACTTCAAACAATAATTAAATTATTGCTATGCATGATTTTTTAAAAAGAAAATGGTACCGTGTAACAAGAGAGTACAAACTCGCTCTGAATATTGTTTTGATTACTATCAGAAGTTAGAATGGTGCCAAATTAATGATGGTTAGAACGTTGCTTGCTTTTAGTCATGTGTTACTGAATGTGGGCCGTATCTTCAAAGGCATGTTTAAATAAAAATGTGTTGTTTCTTGGGTTGGGTCAGATCTTGATTGTGAATATGGAGTTTTTAACATGGCAAAGGAGCTGCAAGTGAAAAGCTACACATTTTGTCCTTTAAAGTATTTTTATTTCCTATCACTTCTCTTTCTGTCCCTCATTTCCCTCCTCCTACTAGTGACTGATGTCAAACTGCATTTACTTCTGGCAAGTCCTTTTGGACTCACAGTGCTGCTGACATGGCTGCATTTGCATTCAGGTGCTCCTGTCACCGCTGTTCCAACTGGTGCAAACCCCGGGAGTAGAGAAGATCAAAATTGTGAATCCCTTAAGTGTCTGAAACTACCAAAGGGAAGAACCTGTGTTAGTTTTAATACACCAAAAGCCTTGACTGCTGTTTCTTCAGCCGCTGAAAAGACACAGTCTGATGGACTTCCCACACACACCTGAACATGCTTGTTTAAAGCCTTGACTGCTGTTTCTTCAGCCGCTGAAAAGACACAGTCTGATGGACTTCCCACACACACCTGAACATGCTTGTTTACGTGTTAAAGTAAAGGTAAAGGTTCCCTTGCTCGAAAGCCAGTCGAATCCGACTCTAGGGTTGC